>NC_051157.2:156211842-156238690 GCF_013339745.2 Dermacentor silvarum | reverse complement strand
CGCTTCAATCGCTGCTCCCATAACCACCCGTACTGATGTCGGTGACAATTCATTCCGAACCGCTTTTCGCCCGAAGCTTCGCGACCATTTGGATCGACCTTGGCTTAGCCGTCAGGGGAAACGAGGGCGTAGCCGGGAAGTGAAAGCAGAGCGGAGGGTGAAAGGTGAGGAGCGTGACGTCACTGCCACTTGTGTTTGTGATTCACCTTTGGGCTATCCAATGCCAATGGAATATTGGCTCTACCTATAGGTCTGACGTATTTGTGACGCGAAGTGACAACGCCAATGGGATGCATAAAGAGTGTGGCCGCCTCCTGCTGTCTCTGCTCAAAATGACGTCATATCTGTTACTCAAAGCAGCACGGTATGCCGTCCTGTCTTTTACAACAGGAAGTATTTTTTTTCTTTTCGTCTGCAAACTGTCATCTTGTGTATGGGTAGTTTCCGCGCCAAATCAACTTAAGTAGTCTGGCACCAACGCGTTACACCAAATGCGCCATCGCCGGCAATGGTGGCTGTGCACTACAATTCGTCGTGTCAGGGGCTCGCCTTAAGAAGTGTATGAACTGAAAGTATTACCAGTCTGTGCAACCATGAATACAATGCGAATGCAACAGAATGGCCACATGGTATCAAAATATTGTGTTACTCTATGGGAACGTAATAGAAGCAAAACGCACTTTTGCTGTGTAACGAAAACATTTCGTCTTCCTAGCGCTGATAAAGCATAAACTATTGAAGTCATTAAGCAGAAGTTAGGCTACCTTCCCTGAATAGAGAGGTGTAATCAAAGTCGTCTTTAAAGACGCCTCTCACCTGAGTAAACAGCAATAACAGTAGCCAAAGGACACGCACAACCAAGTCACGTACAGCGCATGTCCAATGTGGACGTGACTCAATAAAGCTAAACGAGAAGTGATGGTTACACGTAAAAAACTGAGCCGCGCCGGAATGGCGCGCATTCGCCGTGTCGCTCTTGCGCCTGTGAACTCGCCCAACGAGTGTTCGATGTCCTTTGTTGTTGTTTTTTTTTTTTGTGGGTGTGGAAGCAGGGTGGTGGCGGGGGGGGGGGGGGGGGGGGTTACGAAACAACCTACATCCGCGAGGACCTGTGTAGAGCCCACTTCAGTGCTTTCACACTTGACAACCTGCTGTCGCGCCGTGTTTCATCAGCTCTAAATTAATGGGCCCCAAGCGCATCACATATGTGCGCTTTCTGTGCCGGCAGGACGTGATAGCGCGTCAAAACAAACCCGGCTTTGGTAGAAATGAACAGATATAGTGCTAGTGCCCGCTTTGTGCCTCTCTTTTTCCCCTTGCGAGTGCCGTTCCTTATTGGAAACTGCACATATATGCTGGAACGCAACAATTAGGATCTATTGTAGCGCATTTTTTTCTTGCATATTACCCCCCCCCCCCCACCCCGCAGCGAAAAAAAAAACAGCAGACAGACCCAGAATGGAGCTGCGACATCCCTCTGTCTGTAATTCTGCACGGTAACGAAAAAGAAAATAATTCACTGGCGATGTAGCGATAACTACATCGCTACATCGCCATCGGTACAATGGTCACGGAGCCGAAATCGGTTTAAGGTCTCGGCTTCGTGACGTAACCACCACGTTCATCACATTGCACACTGTGGTTCGGAGCTTAGCAGACCGTATATATACGAGGTCTGTTAGAAAAGTATCCGACCTTTGGCCGAAGAAAAAAAAAACTGGCATAACTGGAGCGTTGGTAACCTAATCACCCTCAACGTAGTCTCCTTGGGACTCCACACACTTCTCCCAGCGATGCTGCCATTGTTGGAAGCATTTCGAGAAGGCCTCTTTCGGAATGGAGTTTAGCTCAGCTGTCGTTGCAGCCACGATGTCCTCTCTTGTCTGAAATCGCGCTCCTTTCAATGGCCTCTTCATTTTGGGAAACAGCCAGAAGTCGCAGGCGGCCATAGCAGGAGGCTAAGTAGCCTGTTGAACTACAGGCTCCTTACTCGCCAAAAAAGTCTGAATGAAGTGCGAGAAATGTGCAGGAGCATTTTCGTGATCGATGCGCCAATTTCCTGTTGACCACAACTCCGGTCTCTTGCGCCACACAGCATCACGTAGGCGACGGAGGACATTCCTGTAGTACTCTTTGGTGATTGTTTCACCTGTGGTGCGTACTCGTGGTGTACCACACAGCGGGAGTCAAAAAAAGCAGTCAGCATCATTTTGACGTTGATGCGCACTTGGCGCGCCTTCTTTCGTGATGGTGACGTGGACACTTTGACGACTGGGATTTGGTTTCCGGGTCGTACCCGTACACCCAAGACTCATTACCACTGATTATGTCGTTCATGAAGTCGGGGTCACTGTTTGTGCAATCCAGCAAGGCCTGTGAGATTTCAACATGAAGTTGCTTTGGCTCCGCTCCACCGTGAGCAGCTTCAGCACGAATTTCGCCGCAACTCTCTTCATGGCCAAATCTTCGGTCATAATGGAATGTGCAGAAAAAGTGGTGATGCCCACCTGTTTCGCAATTTCTCGGATAGTCACAAGCCGCATCACCACAGTGTTCACTTCATCAATGACCTGGTCATTTCGGCATGTTGATGGCCGACCGGAGCGTGGCTCGCTCTCCACCGATGTGCGGCCGTCTTTAAACCTGTTGTACCACTCCTTAATCTGTGTGCTGCTCATAGCATCGTCACCGAAAGCCGTCTGAATCTTCCGAATGTCGCCCAGTTTCTGGCAAAATTTGATGCAGTAGCGCTGCTCCAATCGCTCCGTCATTTTCCTTGCAATAAAAAAACCGACGAAAGTACTGCGCACTACCTCACTGAAACGCTGCGTCCCAGCGACTGACGCTATCGGCAGGCGGTAAAAAATTCGCGCATGCGCACGAAGGATTAGTGTCGGCTGATGCAAGCGTACTTGTTTCATATCCATCAGGTGTTCGCAAAAAAAATAGGGTCGGATACTTTTCTAACAGACCTCGTGTATATATATATATATATATATATATATATATATACACGAGACTGTATATATATATATATATACAGTCTTCTAAGCTCTCCTCTTTACCTCTACCACGTGACCGGCTTCCCGTACTTCTCACACAAGCTTTTTCCCGATTTCACAATGCAATACTAACTTAGGCTAACGCAATACTATCAACATCAGCCATCACATAGCCCCGTTTTTACCCTGCTGACCCGAACTGCGGTGACTATCGCCATGTGGCAGTTTTAAGTGTGGTTTTACCTTTGTCTCATATTATAGCTTAGAAATAATAATTGTAGGGTGAAAAATTTTTGAGCATATATGTACAATTTTGGCCTATAAGCTATGACGAATAAATAAAGCTGACATTACAAACAAGCAGTATGCCCGTAGAAGTATGTCTTGTGTGCGGGCAGATAGCACTACTAATCCGCTGATGGAAATAGCTCTCGAAAGAAATTATTTATAAAGTTATTCATTAGCCAGGAGATGTCACGGAACTATCGCGGGAAAATACGGCTGAGCTTTGAGGGCAATGCTGCGGCACACTTTCCAAAACGTAGTCGCTTTGGCTATCTTCTCTTGCTCTTAACATCATGTACTTGCCAGATTCCTTGACGCAACTCTGCGGCGACGAACGTATAATATACATGTTATTTGAAAAATGCCGCAGTTTCACCCGAAAGGCGAAGCATCGATTGCAATGGCAATTAGTGGAAAGCTGTACGAAGCAAGGATAGTAGTTCAAACATTCGCAGTTTGAACAAAGTTGTAAACATTCGCTGACTAACTAAATAGAAAAGCATGGTGTCACGCGTGCACAGGTAAACATGAACACAACTCGCTCGATGAACGCGGAAACTCACTGTGAAAACTCTGTAGTGAGAAAGCGCGCCCGCAGCAGCGGGCAAATTGACCTTCGCGCTGTCTCTCGTCTCGCTTCAACGCGAACTAAAAGTCGAAAGCACAGCGCGTACGAAGCTACCAGAACTTGGCGCATGCACTTTGTCGCCAGCGCAGATCGCTTTGAAGATAAATCCGGCGCGGGCGCGCATTTCGCCCGCATCGTATATCGCTTTCAAGATAGGGCATGGCCGCGCTGTCAGCAGCAGCCGACGAAGCATAACGTCGGAGCTTCCGGCCTGCGTTCCTCCCCAGCGTTCGCTACATTGAGCCGCAGTTGCCGGCTCCCCTCATTCGATTTCACTCGCACACTGTTGTGTCTGGCGGTCCCTCGGGACAAAGGAGGCCGGCGCCTACTCAGACGCGCCTACCTGGCGCCCTTTCTCGCGGCCGAGAATTGTCACCTGGGACTGAGGGATTAGCAGTTGGTCTTCGGGCTACCTCATGCGTCGCTAAATGGCAGCGTCGCCCCTTTGGTGCGGTTCCGTGAATTACCAGCGCCGCCCGGACCACGACGAGGCCTGGCGCCCTCTCGAGACAGCCACCGCCCTCCTTGGTTCCGCGAACTGACTGCTATGGAGAGGCGAATCTTGAAGGGGTCCAGTGTTTGGCAATCCCGGGTGAACGACATCAATGTTCGGTTCCCAAGGTGTCAACCGCTGCCTGTGTTCGGGGGCGACCTAGCAAGATTGGAGGCGGAGCACGGCGGGAAACGACGACACATCACGTGCGGGATATGGCCACCTGATCAAAGACTGCCATTGGCTAAAAGAACTAAAGTGTATTCCCTCGTCGAGTGAAGAGGGAAACGGAAGGGATAAAACAGCGGGACTTGAGTGTTGTGGGGGACGCTTGACCATGGAGAGACGCTCGACCATGTAGAGAACACTCGAAGATGTAAACATGTAAACGCTACTAATGCAAATATGTTAGCACGTAGACGGCTCCAATATCATGGAACCCTTCTTGTAAAATACCACGTACAGTGTATATAAAACAGTTTTCTAATCTCCCTGGATATCTCCTCCTCTTGGCACCTGGCACGGCACCATCCATGGAACCTTCGTGGCCGCTCGAACCGTCGACATTCGCAACAACACACAGCGTACCACATGCGGCGATGATTTTTTCACCGTTGGACTTCATACGGAATCGCGACGGCAGCGATGACGGCGAAGTTGCCGGGAGAAACGCGCTTGGAGTATCCATATGATTGCTATCGCAATAGTAAATAAGGCTCGATCATTACTGCGTAACGTGGCCTCAAGCGCTGTGTGTAAGCGTTCTCGTAGTTTTTCGCGTACACTTCAGTCACAGCGTCTTTAGTACTTTATGTGTTTCAGCTGCATTGCGCTTATGGCTGCTGAGGAGCTTTCCATGCGTTTGATTATGAACGAATTTTTCATGCTACAATGGCATATTTATTCATTGCAGCGTCCATCTGCGCTACTGAGTTTGAAGCTTAAGCTCGCGTCTGTGCCAAAGGCGAAGTGTAAGAGCAGGCTTTCTCACAATATTTATATTCTTGATACGATGGAGGCTCAAGTGCAAAATAGCAACTCTAGCGGTTAAGGGGAACTGACACAGGCAAATACCCAAAGATTCTCTTTATTTCATCGTTATATTGCAAGTTTTCACTCTGGGTAACAGGGCATGAATGCATAAACGTGGTCTTTTGCAGAGTACCGTAAATGTTACCTCTCGCATACTTCACACTCTTCCCTTCTTCTAACGCAGATCATTCTATGTAAATGAAAATTTCACACTAATCTGCTACTATTTTAACAATGTTTTCTTTGGCACAAGCGCATATTGCGCAACGTGGAATTACGACAGCGAAATGGATTTCGTTGCTATTAACTTTAGCAGCATTGATTGCAGCGCTTTATTTTTTAAAGCAAAGCCAGAAGCATTCATTGCTATGGTCAAGGAGTTCAACTTCCAGCGCATTTACAATTTCTAGTCGCTTGTATACATTGCTCCCCTCACAGATAATACCGCGGCATCCGAAGCAGGTATGACCGGTACATGCTCTTCTCGCGTAGCATGATTCGGTAGTCAGTTCAAACCAGCTACTGATGGTTCCGAGTCGAGTTTGAGTCGCTGATTCCGCAACGCGTTCTTGTAAACTATTGATGCTTGATGCAGAGTCTCGTTCGCAGGAGAACGAATACATTACGTGTTGTCTAGAAACTGTTCTTGACACGATGGAGGTGTGTTTGCGTGCAATTATTCGGTGTCATACTCGTAAAATCAGTGACGGCCACGCAAAGGATTCAGGCATGACAAGGTAAATCCTCGAACATGAAACACGGCACATACCCTCAACAAAGATGGGTAGAGATTAATGTGAGTTGTCGAAAACAAAGTCGAAAAAAAACGACAGCGACACGGTAGTTAACAAAGCCGGGCTCGCGAAATTGAGAGCTGCCAGGTACCCTACATTGCAGCACTGCAAATGTACAACTGAAATCAAATCGCTTAAATCTCGTGGGCGGCACTGTGTCAATTCTCTCGTGACATCATATGTAGTAGAAGTTATCATTTCATAGTTGTTTAAGCCCGCCACCTTACCTTCAAAACGAGTCATCGAGCCTGAAAAACATGAATCCTTTAACACAGGTACTGCCTACTCAATGGTGGTCTAAATGTAGAGAGAGAGAAAGCGAAGAGAGGAAAGGCAGGGAGGTCACACAAGGGATAAGGGAAAGGGGGAATAAAAGAGGAAGAGAGTGAGCATTGTGTGTGCAGCGAAGCACCATGACACCAAACTCAAGTCCCATAGCTGGTGATGCGCGTTGAAGACATCTGACATCAACCAAGGGCCATGGTCATTGCGTGAATGGGAGACTGCGGGTGAGCCATGGGGTTTACTCGAGACTTGCAACCACTGGATTAAGAGCACCCAGTACTTGCACTGCACTTCGCGCTGATGGATTATGCAGCTTGCTTAAGAGTGTACGAAGGGTATTTATAAGGGACCGAAGCATCACAACCATTTCCTGGGCTTCTTCGGGCAATTTATCGCGAGTCGTCATTGTGGACTCTACCGCGGTGCACTGTATCCTTAGATGTGACTGCGGTGCCGGCTGTGGCACCGGTTGTGGCTCCAATGTCTAAATGTAGATTTACACAAAAACTCGCTTTATGAATTGCTGGTACGACATTTTACCTTTTCAGCTCATCTCAAATGTTATGATACAGTCATGTCGGAGAAGTAAGTGATTGCACGTTGTCCTACTAAACCATGGAAACAAAAAATTATGACAGCAGCTTCTCAATATTAGTTGCGTTGAACAGAACGCCACCGGCAACACGCAGAACTGTTGTCGACGCCGTCGGCGTTTTGCCCGCGTTCGCACAAAATGCGTGCGGCGTTGGTGACTGTTGCCGGAGCGTCTGACATAAATAGGCAGTTGGTGCCGCAGCTAAACTTCGCCTCCCTTCCCCCCCCCTCCTCCCCCCCCCCCCCCACGGCCTGTCGCGCGTCGGAAGAAGGCGCGTTTGCTCTACATATACGGTGATTGTAAAGGAGGAAAGAGACGCCTACTTCTGCAGCCCTTAAGGGAGCACGGCGCAGAACGCGCGTTTGTTCTCCGCCGTGCCTTCACTCCCCGTGAAAGCGCGCGTCCCTCGTGCCCTTTCACTCGCACATAGAGCGTTCGGCGTGCGGCGACGATTTCATCTCCACTAACGTCATACGGAACCTCACGGCGACGGTGACGACGACGGCGACGCCGATGGCAGAAATCTGCTTTGGAGTGTCCATATAATTGCTATCGCAATAAAATTCCTTTAGGCGCAACCTATTGGTACGCGCGCAGGCTCAGACGACCCGAGCCTCCTCCAGTATGGTGGCGCCGTATAGTTAACGTGCCTGCAACCACCGCGTGCGACGAGATGCGATTCAGACGAGGCGCGCAATCAACTCTATCCCAATGTTAGATGCGCGCCACGTATTCTGGGTACCTCTTCGGTACACGTTATGGCGTCTCCTCGCAAGGTACGAACCGCTGCTGAAGAAGCGAATCGTAGAGCTACGTGCGCGGCTACAACCAGGCATCATCGGGCTCAGCAGACTGCTGTGCAGAGAGCATTGCAAGCCGCAACTCGCCGTCGACGGGACGCCGGGCGGACAGTTCAGATCGTTGTCCTCAAAATCGAGGCGAAGACACTTTGCCGCGAAGACCTTGTTGTGGGTGGGGCCGAAATTGGAGCTACTCTTGCGCCGCTCAACCAGCTTACGCTGTGATAGTGCTGCGTGTGCCACGCAGGCCTCTGACTTTTTGCTTTACCCTGTGACAATCGTGAATTTGGGGATGTCGAGGTGATCTGATGACATCAAAAAGCATTTTTGTGTCTTCGATCACGACGACGGTGTCTGTCTGTCTGTCTGACTGTCTGTCATTAATATAACAGAATGAACGGAAGGTCGCGACAGTGAACTTAAATTTTAATTCCAGCGTTGACGTTTGTGTTTCTTTTTTCTAGGGACTCGCGTTTCTATCTGATTGAACCATCATACTGCCCCATCTGTTGACATTATCTTCAACTAGGCTTCTTACGGTGTGAAATATTTTGTTGCAGTTGGCCTTCAAATATGGTCTACAGTACGTTTGACCAATTGGTCCCGTTAGCATGCTGAACGAGTGAGTGTCAACTATATGGCTCGACCAATTGCACCAGCACAAGACAGGGTACCTCCCCACGACTCACTGACCAACGCACGTAAATATGGACGAGTTGTATAAGCTCTAGCTAGCAATAAATCCAAACCGAAGCTGCCGCTCAGCTCTGCCTTTTTGTATCAGTGTATGCTACCCCTGTAGTGGGGAAGAGAGTCCGCAACCGAGGCTCTTGAGCCAAAGCTGTTGCGTAGCCCTAACTGCTGCTTAAATAAACCCCCTCACAGTTCGGTGGAAAGGTGCCGGGTATTCGTCCTGTCTCTCAACCTGGAACTACGAAGTCGTACCTTACCTCCAGCATCAGCGATGCCGGAAGAAACCACCAGCAAGGCCCCTCCCAGACGACGAAAGCGCGCGAGGGACGCGCGCTTTCACTCGCACATACAGCATACGGCGCGCGGCGACGATTTCATCGCCCTTGGGCTCTATGCGGAACCTCACGGCGACGGCGACGACGATACCGATGGCAGAAATCCGCTTGGAGTGTTCATATAATTGCTATCGCAATAAAATTTCGAGGCCGCACAAGTGCAAGTCGCATAGAATGGCTCACTCAATGTAAACAGCACAAAGCAACAGAATGAAGTTTTGTAGCGTTAGCTACACTGGCCTAGCCAAGCCCGTTTCGCGCGGCACATCAAGAGCCGTGCTGCGCATGCGCAAGGATCAGTGATGTCACACTGCATGCGCACCGGAGCCACCGGAGCAGGCACCTCTCGCGCACTCCGCCGCCGCCGCGCGCGACTCACCGCCGCCAGTCTGCGCATTCCAGAGGAGTGACGTCGTAGCCGTGGTAGACGCGCTGGCGCCGGCGCGCGCTCGCTGTGCAGTCGCCGTCTGACACTGCGCTGGAGCCGCTGCGCTTCTGACTGGCGTTTGCCAGTGTGGTATAGCCATGGAGAAGGAGAGCGCAAATGCTGCTCAACAGCGCAGAAGAACGGAGAAGCTTGACTCATCGGATCCCGAAATCAGCTGAACCTTTGCTAACGCTACGTATATCCTGGCATAGCCGAGCTAAGCCACTGCAACTTTTTTTCGTTTTCTCTCTTTTTCCTAATAAAACACCACTTTATGTCAGATTAAATAGATTCCTACGTCGCATTCGAATAATAAACATGCCAAATAAAATCTAACCTTTACAAAATGGCAGTTTATGTGTAGTATAGAGAACCACATATAAAATATAGGTATTGACAGTACACCAAAAACAGTCGAAGTTTAGCCCGGAAGGTTAAGCTTTGATTGCGAATTGAAATTGGACAGCTGTACGAATTATTCAGGATATTAGTTTTATTGGTCGTATAAACTTCTGTTGACATACGCTTACTAAAGTAAACTAATAACCATAGTGTGACGCTCGCACAGGCAAACGTGAACACACCTCACTCGATGACCACGGACACTTACTATTAGGATGCTGACGTGATGGAAGTGGCAGCAGCGGCGACCGCATCGCTCTTCCTGCTGGCTCTCGCGGAGACGCTAAGTATTCTTACGACAACACAGCGTACACGAAGCGATCGGCTATCTTGGGTTACCTAACCAATGAACCCACCGCAGATTACCCCGAAGATGGGGCACACGCGGCCGCGTTCAGCGCCGCCTTGCGCAGCCGTGGCCGTAGTATCAGAGGAGAAGCGCGCTGACTTTCCCCCTCCTCCTTCCCTAGTCGGGCGCAGATCTCCCCGCTCCCCGTCATGCGCGCGCGAGAAGACGGCACGGATTCTCGCCACTCTCCTGCCTTCCGCAAGCGAGATCAAGCCACCATCCTTCTCGGCTCACCCTTGCATGCCTTCCCTTGCACCTGCAGCATAGAGCGCACGGCCGTGATCTTATCGCACTTGGACTTTATATGGGATATCCCGGCGACGCCAACGACGACGACGGCGGCAGAAATTCACCTGGAGTGTGCGTTTCATTGTCCCTATCGCAATAACCATATAATACTTACATATCCCATGTTACATTCAAACGAAATATCACGTCATTTACTTCGCTTTTAAAACACCTCTTCCGGTCTTAAAAGTACGGTCATTACCTATTTTCTTCTGAAACTAAAGTGTTTTCTTCCTTTAGTGCTTGTTCGTTCAGCCATGATTGATACGTGCCTTTCTGAATAGTGAGAAGTCTCTTCATACTTTTATATACGAAGGCGGTCTTAGTGTGGTTTTGGGAATAACTTACAACAGCATATCTCATTTGATGTTACCATGTTATATTTAATAACGAATTGGACTGTAGGTATTTCTCTTATTCTTGATAATTTTTCTAACAACATAATAATTTGCTTTGTAGGGCTTGGAGCTTCTTACAGTTTATTTCAGTTTCACTGAAAGTGCCTAGCAGTCACAAATTGTTTATTGGTCATTGTGAAGGCAACCTGTTTTATGGACATACACGGCACATGTCACCTCATATTTTGTCTACACGTCAGGGCACAGTGGTGAGTGAAACAACTCCCTTGCACTGTGCTCTCATCAATTTTTTTTTCAATAATTGACTTTTCATCCAATATGCAAAAGCTTCGCTCACAGTGAAATGGAAAAGGAAGCATGAAAATGGTAAGAACGCTTTAACTGCACAACAGCCGGGACGTTATGAGGCAAACGTCTGCTATCTTCTTCGAGCCTTCTTTGACTGTGCGCACGGCTCGCTCCGCTAGGCCATTACTCTGGGGATGATAGGTAGGTGCTCAAATATATGCGGTTCCATTGCGCTGCATAAACGGCTCGAACTCCCATGCTATGAATGGCGTCCCGATGTCGGACACCACCGTGCGCGGTATGCCGAAACGGCTAAATATTGTCTTGAGGGCATTTATTGCGCTATCAGAGTTCGTCTGCGACACGGGAACCACCTCAATTCATTTTGTGTGTGATTTTCCTGCCCAGCAGATAGGCTCGTAATCTCGTGACACCGTAGACAAGAGCCATTGCCTCCCGTTCGATCTGTGAATAATTGTTTTCTTCGGCAGTAAGCGCCTAAGATCGGAATTCTAAGGGTTGATACTGTCCTTCAAGTCGATGGAGTACGGTCATACCCACACCGTAGGGTGATGCATCACACTCCAAAAATAGATCTATTCCAGGGTCGAAGTCAATCAGCACCGGAGCGGCACACACAGCGGCACACACAGCGGCTTTAGCTTTCCGGAATGCATCATCTTGAGGCCCATCCCAAGACCATTTTGTTTTATTTTCCAAAAGTCGGTATAAAGGGCTGAGAAGCGTGGACAGATTAAGCAATATGGGCATGTTTTGGGGTAAAACTTAAGCATTCTCTTAACATTCTTCTCCGACGGGTGGAAACCTGCCCTTTCAATTCTATGTTCTAGACACGTAACGGACGCCTCGCCTAGTCGGCACTTGCCCGGAGCTTGATGCCGTATTCTCTGAAACGCTCCAGAACTGCTTGCAGGTTCGTTTTCGGCTTATCATTCACGTCTGCTATTAGGCCGTCACCTAAGTACGCTTAAACCCCTGGAAGGCCTTGCAGAACATACTCAATTGTTCTTGGAAAAATCAAAGGTTTGGATGCAATTCCAAATGGCAGTACATTATAACAGAAGACGCCCTTGTGAGTGTTTAAAACGGCTAATTTACGCGAATCTTAGCCTACAAGAATTTGGTTGTACGCATCGCGTAAATCCAAGATGCTGAACTGCTGTCCACCGCGAAGCGTAGCGAATATGTCGTCTACTACCGGTAGGGGATTCCTTTCCATTTCCCAGACTGGGTTCAGGGTTACTTTTCCCTTGACTTTCCTTTCCCCTCTCCTCTTGACTTTCCTTTATATTAACGAGTGTGAATAAACCCGGTGTCTTCTGCATGGTACGAACTACAGGAGCGGCGTTGCCGCCGCCCGAAAGCATCGTAAAAAAGTGTATTTAATTTTTTTTATAATTGAACAATCCGCAGACATTCACAATTGTGGTGCAGAAAAAATTAAAACTGCATCCAGTTGTGTTCAAAAGTTAGGTTGTATTGTATAAGTGCCCGCAGACCTCCCTGAAAGCGAAGCTTGGGAAAAAAGAAACCAACATTTTTGTCATTAAAAAAAAGTTATGCTTGTGCTCAAATGGGCAGGATAGTTTTAGATTAGTTTGTTATAGGGTATGTTAAAGATTAATAAAATTGAACAAGGGTGATTGCTGCCATTTTTTATTAAAATTGAAGAAATTGCCACATAGGGGTACATGACGTGGTATCGTGTTCTTAACACTGTTGTTCTGCCCATGTGCAAGCTATATTTTCGTCACATTAAATATCCCAGATAATAAAATCTCTATGATAAGCAGTACACCACACTAGCTTGCCTCAGCAGGTACCGAACACGCGTAAAAAACACCAACAGTCAGTCGACAGTTGAAGAAGAACAACCCTAAAAAAAAAAAAAAAAACAACCACGAGCTACAAAACTATGTAAAGGTGAACTTGTCGCAGCTAAGGAGGGACCCACCTATTCGCCTGCTAGGTTTTAGCCCTCACAACCCTCCATTAGTGTATAATAAATGTTCGGAAAACTTAATTCTTGTTTTTCTCGAAACTTCAATTTCACTTGTTTTAACGCGATAGAGTGAAGGGCCCCGTGTCGCAGAAAATCTGGCGTCAGCAACCAGCGTCTGATGCGGGTGGTAGAGAAAATCATCCCCAACCACACCGACCGCGCAGGCCCTCCGCGAGGTGCAAGGTTTTGGTGAGCAAAAATTGAATTTCTCACAGTGAAATCCGTCAGGAAAATGGTAAACTACGACTTTACCATTCGGCGCCGGATTCACCGTCGTATTGTTTACCAATCGGCGTGGGATTGCATTTGAATGTACGAGAAAACCTAATTCTGCTACGAGGAAACTAAAATAAACCCCTTTTCCAGCATTTCTACCAGACCTACAGCCGCGCGTTGCGATGCGAACGGGTCCCGATAACGCTGTCGCGTTCTACCCTTAAAGGCGAAGCCTTAAGCGTCCTCCAATTTTTATTTTGCGCAAATGCTTGTAACTTAAAAAAACTATATTTTTCGAGAAAAATTCCCATGATTCTTTCTTAAATATTAAGAATAAATGAAAACCACGAATAAGTTATAGGATTTCAATTGAAATGCAACCACCAGAAACTACAGAACTTTTGGTTTTTCGGTTATAACATACTTAATACTGATGACAGCGTAAAGATCCTCGTTCATTGCACAGCCTACATATGCACCTACATTGCTGCCAACCCATTTTCTTTTAATGTGGTAGCATCGTTACATGTGATTGCTGCTGGCGTGATGGGCATATTTTGGGTAATTTGGTAATTAATACAAAATTTGTTTTTTTGCCTAGCACACAAGAATAGTCTTTTTAAAAACCCTTCTGAAGGCAGCCACAAATCAGTCAGTTTAGTGTCAAAATTAAAAAAAAGTATTTCCAAAGAGTTTACAACATACCTTAAGAGCGGAAAGTGGGTAACATTACATCCCCTACAAAGCACAAAAAAGAATGAGGACATCATACCACTTTGCGTGGGAGCCGTTTGCGCCAGCAGTATCGGTTGATTTAGTTTCAAGTGTTGTATTTACCCTATCAGAACATGAAGCACCAGGTTAGGGAATGCACCGAGGGCTTGGACAAAGCCAGCCAAGAACACATTTATTGAATATGCCAGTGAAACTGAGAATTTGTTTCACAAGATTGTTTCTATTTTACCCACAGTGACACGTCTGAAAACAGTAATTCACGAACCAAACTTTTTGCATATTAATTTCCTGCGCTAGAACTGGACCCTCTAAACAATATCTATGCTTTAACGAAGCTGCATCTTCCAAGCGTTTGTCGACGCCTCCAGCTCCAGCTTCGCATCTGGATGAATCAGCCTTTAGTTTACCTAGAACGAAAGGATTAGTTTAGACCAATGTGAGAATTGCACCTAGCGCTTTAATAGTGGCTTCCGCTAAACAGAGAAGGCGCAAAAAAATGGTAGGAAGTTGAGCTAGTTGGTGGGGAGCCATGTTTGAAAAAATTCAGGCGTGGAGACACGAACACAAAACGAGGGAAACGGACACACAAAGGCCGGCGTTTGTCGTGCTTTTTTTTTCGTTCTTCTTGTGTCCATGTCTGCATGCATAACTTTTTTTTCGAAAACAATGATATTCTTTGCAACCAACTCAAATGTATTTATTCTAACATTTTATGGTTATTTTTACATTTAATAATAAAGACGGCCATATGGGTACCCGAACGTAAATTCTTTATCAGTGGAATAGGTAATATTTCTTGAGGCAAAATCAAAGCAAGATAAGTGTATTCTAAAATTTTACACTAAACATGTCAGTTATAAAGGAAATTCTACTGCATGGCATTTCATGTCAAATTACGAACCTACTTCTTATTCCAAATCCGCTAATCCCAGCAGCGTAACTCACTGCCCTGACTGGAGACCACTTAGACATAAACAGGCTACCTCGTGCTAAATATAAGAAAGCGATGAGATGCACATGAAAATGAATATTTCATTTTGTTTTGCTTATGGTTTACCGCAAATGCGCAGGCAGGATTAGCGGACATCCCCACCAAGGCCTTAATTTCGTGAGATGGCAGCATTCTATATATTGTAGATTTATCCAGCTGAATTTGCTTGCTTGAAGCTTCTGTCGAACACGTATATTGAATCTTCCTGTGATAAAATATTGTCACCGAACGCGATGTTTATCCATTGCCACGCATCGATGGCGCATTGGATCATCTACAACATGCCAAGCTTTTTTTCTTCGTTGAACCTGAAATGCGGGTATTGGCAAACCGAAGTTGATGAACAGAATCGCGAAAAAACAGCGTTTGTGACACCTCACGGGCTTTATGAGTTGAAAGTTCTCCCCTTCGGTGTCTGTTCCACACCTGCCGCCTTTCAGCGGATGGTGGATACCGTTCCTGCCGAACTCAAATGGCAAACCTCCCTTGTACATTTTGACGACGTCCTCGTGTTCTCGAGCCCGTTTTACGAACACCTCGCACAACTCAAGAGCGTCCTCGCTATGATCCAAGAATAGCGCAAGGCGCCTGCGGAGGAGGGAGAACTGTGGTAGACCAAACATGATACAATGGCAATCGTAGTTGTTCAGCAGCTGGTCCGATGGCTCACTGTTATACTATCGAGCTTCCAAGTGGCATAATCTTGAGCTAGTACGAAGGGTGTATTTGGAACTTTGCAGTACTCAACAAATAACACTCTAGACGAACAAAAGCTGCCCATGGTAGCACGTGCTACTTGTAATATATACATGAACTTAAATACGGAAATGTGGGTGTTTCGCAAAATTTACTGGGATAAGAGCGCGACTCATTCCCAATGCATTTTAACGCATTTTCAGCATTACAAGCTTTCACAGCGAAACTGAAAGGCCTGACTGACCCAGGACCGCTGCTCTGAGGGTAGTCAGACACCATTACCCCTCTCTTCATGCTCGAGTTTTATCCGCTACATCCAATGTGGGGCCGTAATGCGTTTACTTATATTCCATCGTAATGATGCGCTTAGGCGAATCCATGAAGGGATAACGTGCGTAGAAAAAGATACAAAAATGTTAATGCACAAAGCTAGAGTCAGCAGAGCTTCCACTATCACCTTGTCATTTTCTCGTGAAGCAACACTCCATCGCAGGAATCCTCACCGTGGTAATTCTCTTGTGGCAACGTCCTCACCTCTCTTTGCATAAATAGGAACTCATTTCGATGTGGCCTCTGGCTTTAGCTTGAGGCTTTTGCAGTAATTACATGTCGCCCCCCCAACTTACGGCATTCTGCTATGCTTCTAGTCAGCCTGTGTTCCTGTCATCTTGCTTCATTCGGACATAGAACTTATCGCTATAAGGTATTGCAAATGAATATTTTCTTGAGATTCTCTTCCCTCGGATAACTTTTAGAGCTAGTACAAGAGCTATTTCTTTTTTTGTACAATAAATTACGTTGCAGTGGATAGGCTATCTCTTGAATTCTTTCTTTCTTCTTTTCTTTCTTTCTTTGCTTCCTTCCTTCTTTCTTTCTTGTCCCTGGCTCATAAAAGAAGGACGAAAAAAACAGGAGAACAGTCTAGGGTAAAAAGCAAAATAAATTTCTTGAGCGACTATAACGCGCCCACTGCACAAGAATTCCGTGGTATTTGATTTGTTAAGAGATGGAGTTTCATTCCCATCACGCCTGTGTAGGTGGCATGTACCCCGAAAGCACGGAACCCGACACCTTAGAGATTCCTCATGATTCTCGCCATGTATTATGCGGTGAATGCATGACATTTTAATAAACAAATAATAATAATCAATAAGTCGCAGTTTCGCTCTAAAGGCAAAGTATCGGTTACAATAGAAAATGATTAGATATCTAATCAAAAAATAATATTGGTGTTATCGGTAGTATAAGCTTGTAAACATTCGCTTGCCAACTAAATTAACAAGCATTGTGACACGCGCGCAAAGGCGAACATGAACACATCTGACTCGATGACTGCGGGAACTCGCTGTCAAAGCGCTGGTGTGAGGAAGCGCGCTTGTAGCAGAGAGTGAATCGATACTTCATGCTTCATGTCGCTTCAAATAAGTGGCCAGAACAGAGCTCCGACGAAGCTACACTCTGTCGACATCGCAGATCGCTTTCAAAAGCGGCTAAGCGCGTGCGCGCTTAGCCGCTCCATACGCAGTCGCCGCTGGAGTAGAACTTAGTACCCCATCTACTTGCTACCTACTTATATCTGATTTCCTATCTACGTGGCGCAGCTAAACGTCGCCTCCCCTCCCTCCCTCCCGTCCCCCCACTGCCTTTCGCGCTACGGAAGAACTTGCGTTTGCTCTCCGCCATGCATTCGCTCCCCGTAGCGCTCGTCTCTCACATGCTTTCACTCGCACATACAGCATACGGCCAATCAGAGTTTTTTTTTCTACACGCGGACGCAACCATCGGAGACTCAGCCTTTAACAGCTTCGCTGTAGTAGTATAATGATAATAATAATAATAATAATAATAATAATAATAATAATAATAATAATAATAATAATAATAATAATAATAATAATAGCCGAAAAATCGGTGCGTGCGTGTCGTGCAAGCCGGCCATTTTTGGTACCCAAAAGGCTGCAATTACCGACGTCTAGCGTTGTGCGTCATGCCAACCCATGAAGCCCGTCAAGGAGTGGTCGGGCCTTGTTGGGTAGCTACTTTCGCGCTGGTGAGCTTGTTTTGTTGAGCATCCCTGTTATCGCTGGGAGAATGAGTACGGTGTATTCGCCTCATCATCCCAGGAAAATCTTAGTGGCCGCACGCTTGCGTTGCGTTCACCATCTTGCCTCGGAGGTGGATTTTTCAACGGCTAAGCACCATCCGATTAGCTGATGTGACATCACCTATTTGGTTGTTTTCCTAGCGTGGTGATTTGGGGAACGGGCGTGTTATCTAAGAATTCATCAGGCGTGCTGGTAGGTGTCCTCATACAGAATGTTGAGTGCTCCGGCATGAACGATGTAGATCCGTGCTGGAACGTATTATATACTGTGCTCGCTAATCCTGCAAGTATGAATTTTTCATTCTCTATAAATAAGTTTGCCTTAATTAATCTACGGACATAGACCCCTGTTATTTTCCTCCAACCTCTAGACCTCGTACTCCTCACCTGGCAAGCAAGTGTGATCTAGAAGCTAAAACGATGGTGTTGGAACATTTAGACTCCGCTTGACGCACCGGTAGCATATGCCCTGCTACGCGTTTTAAAGACGCACCGGCAGCGCAGGCGTAGCACGACTCTATGTGTGACGGCCAAAATCCTGCAGTAGGAAGCCTTCGTTAATGATATATCCAGCATCAGCATTGAATTAAATTTTCTCGCACGATAGAATTTTTTTGTAAGAGCAAATATAGTAATTCTTGATGCTGCACATATATTCAGTCGAAGTAGCCGGTCATTCGCCAGGATAACTAACGCACAAAAACTTTGTGAATACAGCCACAGGTCTTTTCGAAGGCGCGACGGTTGACTGTTAGCTTCATTCAATTGTTATAGTTAAGCTCCGTGTTGGGTAGCCTTAGTCTCATACCCTGTCCCTCTACACCACAGTAAGCTTACCACTAGATCAAAAAGAGTAAGGCTTCTCACTCTGAAAATTGCATGCCGGAAAAGTTAGGGAAATGCTACCATGCTTTATCAGAAGACGGACGTTGTAGCTCATCTCTGGCCATTAATCAATACCACAATGCTTACTAGTTGGTAAATGACTCTCCCGTGGTGTGATGAGAAACATAAAGAGTGCTCATATTTACATTCCCAATGAAGTAACCGTTTAAGGTCAATACTTTCGTTGTGCCCTTCAATTTCTTATCTCCTGTAACAGATGCAGTTCGCACTATAACTTCCTAGTGATGCTGCTTTGAGCAGAAATGAAAGTTACATACATATCCGTGGCTCAGGTAAAGTCGATTAAGGTAAATAATAATGCCTTGGCATTCTTAGAGTACTTCATGCAGTTTCCGGGGGCTATGTATGTATGTATGTATGTATGTATGTATGTATGTATGTATGTATGTATGTATGTATGTATGCATGTATGCATGTATGCGTGCATGCATGCATGTATGTATGTATGTATGCATGTATTATGTATTTATGTACGTATGTATGTATGTGTTTATGTATGTATGCATGCATGTAACTAACTTTTCCCACCTTCCTGGGTAGAAGAGTAGTCCTTGGTCGAATGCATAGCGGATGGGGCTGTTGTCCAGAGGGAGTAATATTCGAAACCAACCATCGAACAAACTTCGGTCACTGAGTATGTGGCAATGAGTACAAATGTGCGACACATTAGCGGACCTCTTTCATGCCGACAAGGGTTACTGTATATGTGGGCATGGCATGCGAAGAAACTCTCTGACGCCGACTTGGAGCACTGAGTATATGCCACTCGGTCTGTGCAGGTCTTCAATGAACCTCTTTGACGCGAACTTTGGTCACTAGGTATGTGCCAGTAGGTCTGTGCCACTTTTCAAGGAATGTCTTTAACGCCAACTTGCGTAACTAGGCATGTGCCTCTGGGAATGTGCCGGTCTGCGAAGAAGAAACAAATCCCTATATTTAACCAATGCTGAGTGGAATCGAACACACGTCACAACGGTTCATTGAGGACAGCAACCACGCGCTTTCGATGGCTGCGCCACAAATGCACTCAATATGCGCCGTTTCAAGTGAACGCCTTTCTCGCCAACGCTTTAACGAGCTGGGCCATGAATGTACTGGGTATGTGCTGCTCTTTATTGAACGTCTCGCGAACTTGGGTCACTGAGTATGTGCCACTGAGTGTGCGGCAAGCGAGGTAACAACTCTCCGCGTTCCTAGGCACCGGTGCGGCAAGTTTCTACAGCGCGTATTTCTCAACAGAGCCACTAGTTGGCGTCGCGTGTTGAGAAAGAGGCGCGACAGAGGAGCCCGGTGTCTCAGCCTTCGTACGCTCCGGCGCGCCATGCATGTGTAGGTTTCGCGGCGGTGGTGGTAGATGGCATCAAGTGTTCTTAAGGAAGCACGAACGAGAAATCCCGTGGTAGTTCACGCCCCATACATAACTCGTTTCGACGGTGGCAATACGTTCGGTCGCTATGTTGATTCAATGCTACACCTAATACCGTCGACACTCATTGTCATATGTGTTCTGCACAATTTTTATTGCGTCCGACCCACTCTGGTCATCTGTAGCTTGCATTATTGACGCCCACGATTCAAAGCACCCGCAAAACGCTTGGACTCACGACTGCTAAACGCAGTATCTTCTATATATATTATCTACTTTAGTCACATCAGAGTTGCTCGAGATTCACATCACTCTAACAACATGATGCACGTAACTATCAAGTAGGCGACACATACGTTGCCTACTTTCGTCTACATTACGATTTGGCTCACTCATATTTTGTGCCTCTTACACCCAAGAAGATGAAAACTACGGCTCGAATGCTGCTAATACTCACTAAAGAAATTCAAAGCGACAATAATACGAATATTGTTCCACCTATTGGACGTATATGGTAATTTAGCGTATTTACCAACAAGTTGCTGAGCCACATAAGGCACGACCAAAGAAAACGATGGAGAGCCGTTTGCTGGGGCTTGAAATATCGCAGCCCACTACAAACCGGTAAACTTTACCACCATTGTGTGTTTCAGGCAGCCTTAAAGTCCCTAGTTTCATCATTACTCGTTAGATATTTAATATCTATTGCGTCTGCCTGCGGTGTCTATTTTTCTGAGCTGGATATTAAATTACGGAGTAAGTCGCTGCTCTTTACCACAGCTATTTCTAGGACCGCTAGTTTAGTGTGATTCAATAAAGTTCGATACCCAGGTTTCGATGACTATGTCAGAGGAAAAAAATGAGACTGAACCAAGACAAGTTAAAGATACACGGAGGAAGCATTGTGTAAATAAAAAGACCAAAGTGCTGAGCAAGCGGAGATAAAGCTGGGCAGCGTAGCCTTAATTGAATGTGATTACATTTGCCCTGTGACGCCGATGAACAAAAGAGGAAAATTGGTAGGAGCAAAGAAGATTACAGATTACGGCCACCCACACGCTTGCAAAGTATGGTCAAAATAATGATCGCGCGCCGCGGTTGGCTGCTTCTTGTCAGGAAACGCTGGTCGTTCTAACACTTTGCGCCTATGTGAGACAAAATAAAAGAAAGCAATGAAAGTATGTACGTGGCCATGTAAATAAGTGCAAAAATATGGCAAACTTGATATTAACGTTTTAATGGCTGCCTGTACCCGTGTTCTGTTTTATTTCCATTAAAGTGGCAATGAGTTATCGTCAGTGTATCCGCGCATGAACATCTTACGTTGTGTGTGCGAGCCTATAGCGATACGTAGGATTATTGATATGGCTTATACGACTTTAAATAAATAGCTGGAAATAGAATAGCGAGCTAAATATGCAATTAGCTCAGTGTCACGGTACAATGAAAGAGGGGTATTTCTACATGCTCTCTGAAGCTGCTTTCAGTAAGGAGCAGAAGCTAATCTCTTTGGAGCCTCAGGAAAACCCTTCGCAAGTGAAACACTGAACTGAAGTTTTTTCAAGAAGCTAAATGTTCACTGGAGTCCTACAGAACTTTGAAAAGAGCACACACACACACACATTCATCCACAACATGATTCCTCCTGTACGATCACCTGCCTTATGTTTTGATCCGCCAGTCGTGCCGCCGAATTTTTGTAATATGCTGCTTATTTAGAAACGGAAATAACGCACAAGCGAACCCTCATATAATTGAACTGTGCGCGTTGTAGTCTTACTCGGTGACACAGATATTCCGTGAAGTGATTGCCATACATTAATTTCTTAATAATTTCAGCTTGAGATCCACACTATCCACACTTCATGTGATCCATTTTTATAACAGCGTACCATTTAGGGCCTCTCGATAAATCTCCAAATCACATTTTACCAAGTGCAGAGGTTGCATACGTATGACAGCTACCGCAAAACCACTGTTTGCACATGTCTAAATACCTGCTAAACTGCCACCATCCTACGCATATATTCCTGATTCATGCTAATGCATTACGGCAGAAAGAAGCACAATCATTCTTACAAAGTATGTTTCAAAGAAGGCGGGTACATTATCAGCAAGATAACCTAGAATCAATTTTCACTTTGTCATTTTTCTGATAACATTGGAGGAGCCGGGAACCGTGGACCCTTGTTGGCAAGCTGTGGTCGAAATAATTCGATATCGGATGCGCAACTTGAATAAGAACTCCAGCGAGCAGGAAATTCGGACGCCCGGTCGCTCATTTTCGCAACCCCGTAAACTAATTGGGCTAGCTATACGCGTGTGCTAATCGGATGAATTAACGCTCATTTGGAGTGCTGAAAGTTATTCCCTTGAATATGGCATAACTTTACCAGAAAGATGACGATGACCACAATTATTGACTGCTGACTCTTCGTGACCATAAAAGGTGTGCCATATATTTAGTTTGATTACAAAGTACGCCGGTCGATACCGATCCAGTTTCAAGGTGTGGAGGGAAGATCGGCACACATTGAGTGTTTCACACGCTTCGGCTGGCGTTGTTTTCCTGGGTGTCGCTGAGCGACCACTCGCACGCAGGCTACAAGCGAAATCCCAGAAATCTCGATATGCCATATGTAGCGCCAGTGGCAAATTCTGGTAGTCTTGCCAACCAGCACCACCACCTGGCATATTCAGAGGTTTCTTGTTTAAGATCAGTGCTTCCGTTCGCGTTGAGTCGGCTACTCGACGCACATGAGGATAGCACGTTGAAGGCAAAGAATGTAGAAGACCCACGCTATCTGCCAATACCGGCACTGGAACAACTGATTCTCGAGCCAATGCGATGGGGACGCTTCACGCAAGAAACCACTTTAAAGAAGGTGAGTATCGTTATGAAAATGATTGAAGAGAAGCAGCGACAAATGACGCAACATGGTCAAATAATGAAAACTCTAATTGAGTCCCTTAGTCTAGACAAACCAGTGCAAAGGCTTGTGGAGCAGGATATTTTTGAAGGCATCCACCAAAGCTCTCTCCAATGGCTATCCTTTTATGAGTAAGCATCGGAAAAAGATAAGTGGATTTCTGATGATGAAAAAATTTAAAAGCATGCGACGTTATCTTCATACCACCGCCAGGAAATGGTTCAATTTGCAGCTTCACAAGGCAGCACCATGTTGGGAGAAATGGAAAGAGACTTTCCTGGCTGCTTTCGAAGTCAGTGCTGTAAACAGATGGGATGCTGCTCTAGCTTACCCGTGCACATCAGGCTCTCATCTAGAGTATATCCTTGAGAAGCGTCGTTTGCTGCATGCCGCTGAACCTAGGCTCGCTTCAACGGCAGTTCTTGCCTTAGGGATGCAGGTTCTCTGTTTGGTTATTCGAAATGAAGTTCAGATCAGAGCCCCAAGGACCCTAGACGAGCTGTTGCACTGCATCTAGAATCTGTTACCAGGAACAGAACTGGAACAGGAAGGCTCAGTGTGGAGAAGACAACTGGTGTTTAGCGATCAGGACGTGAATAAGCGCAGTCCACATAAGGAGTGCCTATCCTCAAATAGCTATGCACGTAACTACATGCACAGTTCGGCTAAATCTGCTGATAATGCCTTGAATAGCGTCGAACACCATTCTATCAGTGCACAGGATCAAGCATCCTACCAACTACAATCAAAACTAGGTGTACGTAATCGGCACCACCTTAACGATCACCGTTTACTTAGTTCCGTCAAGTTTACTACAGGTACCTGTCAAAATAGATGGTGTCGAAATGAAAGCCTTGGTAGACAGTAGAGCTTCAGTTTCAATTATTAACAAGAATCGATTGAACATCACTCGTTTTCATACTGCTAAAGCTATTTGCGTACAAGGATACGATGGTTCGGTGCTAACACAACGAGTGGGCGTCAGTAGTAATTGAATTTCAAGGACATTTAGTCACCAGCCAGGTGTCAGCAATCCCAGATGTTAGATGAGACTTTCTTCTGTCAAAAGCATTACGTGTTTCGATATTACAGCTATACATTGAAGCCTGCTGAAGTCAATTATACTACCACAGAAAAAGAAGCGCTGGCAGTTTTAAAAGTTGCAAATTATTTTAGAACCTATCTAGAAGGCAAGAAAATCACCATTTTTACCGATCGTCAAGCTTTGACTCATCTCCTAGGCATGGCACAACCAAAGGGTCGAATCGCGAGATGGGTTAATTACCGGCGACAGTTCGACTTTGACGTATCACATCGGCCTGGCCAACTGCTGACAGATGCGGACGCCATGTCTAGATTACTTTTCCACGAGACAAGCGAACACCCAGAAGAAATAAATCATGGAAAATTGTAGGATGGCACTGAGGAAATTTAGTTTGTGGACGGAAAATATCACGTGCCATCGAAAATGGTTTCCAGGATACTTCAACTATACCACGACAGTCCAAAGTCGGGGGGGGGGGGGGGGACATGACGGCTGCTGGCGCACTTACAACAAACTGCCGAAAAGGTTTACTTGGCCAAGTATGAAGGACGACATCAGAAACTACATTCGCACGTGCCGCCTATGTCCCACCACGTGCCACCTAGTGAAATTCAAGCAGGTGACAGATGTGATAAAAACCTCAAAGCATTCACGCATCCCATTTGAAGTCATCCACTTAGACTTCGCGGAACTTAAAAAGAAGGGAGAATGCACAGGAAAAACTCAAGCCTTTTTACTCAGTATTGACGAATACACAAGGATGATCACGGTCAAGGCAGGAAAAGAAGACGCCACCAGTGTCATTGCTCTTCTTCAAGCTGAATGCTTCCAAAACACAAAGACGATAGTGTGTGACAATCGCCCGGCCTTTCGGAGCAAGAAGTTAGCTATTTGGACACGCGATGATGGGATGACAGTAACATTTTGCTCACCCTACCATCCTGCAGCAAACGGTCTTGCTGAACGTGTGACAAGGGACATCAAGCAATACATGAAGATGTACCCGAAATTCCGAGGTGGTTGGAAGCGCTGCCTCGAGGCTGCTACAAGGCACCACAACCATTCTTACACGAGTGATTTAGGATACAGTCCTCTCATTGCAACCTCTGGAATTGTGCCTACTCTCCCTGCGGATTGCGAACACGGCATCCTGGAGAAGCTTGCACTTAGTAAAGTCAAGAAAAGCGAGAGACAAGACGCCTACAGACAGCTCATGAAGGGGAACTTCGACAAGAGGCGAAACAGCGACATACCAGGGGGGCTATTCTGTAAGAGTCCACCTAGTGGACTGTCCACTTGGCTTTCGCCATTGGCTGCCGCTTCACGAGCGCGAAGGTGACAGCCAGTCTCGTTCGCGCTCGTGAAGCGGCCGCCAATGGCGACAGCCGAAGATGGACAGTCCACTAGGTAGAATCTTACAGAATACCCCCCAGATACAGAAGTGGAAGACCGCGTCCTATTCAGGAAAGGAATTGGAAGTACCAACGCTACCGTTTTACCGACCCTTCATTATCATCATCACCATCAGCCTATATTCTATGTCCACTGCAGGACAAAGGCCTCTCCCTGCGATTTACAATTACCCCTGTCTTGCGCTAGCGTATTCCAACTTTCGCCTGCAATTTTTTTTAAGTTAATCATCCCTTCTGGTTTTCTGCCGACCTCGACTGCGCTTCCCTTCTCTTGGTATCATTCTGTAACCCTAATGGTCCACCGGTTATCCATCCTACGCATTACATGGCCTGCCCAGCTCCATTTCTTCCGCTTAATGTCAACTAGAATTTCGTCTACCCCCGTTTGTTCTCTGAACGAGCGAATTTCGAAAAAAAAACGTTTAAGGCAGTGTGCAATGTATTGGAGGATCTCTGTATTTGCAAGGGACTTAGGAGCATATAGATGGCTGAAGGACTGGCATTGTTTAGAGCAACGATGGCTTCATTTCATACCACGATTTGACCCCTGCCCAGCGGCAAAGTCTGTGTTGGCCTGACCGGTTGTTGTATAAAAGCACGCCTGCAAGAAAGCAACACTTCATTAAAGGGAACACCCAGCTTTCATTTATGTAGCTACTGTCGCACTTCAGGTTGCGTAGCGCTTTTCGGTAGTACCACCATTGTTTTAGCGCACAATGATTGCATATGCTTGAGATAGCATAACATTTTCATGTTCATAAGCATGCGCATAAATGCTTAAGTGAACAGTTCATCACACTAACACAGCACGAAAATACCTTTTTGAATGATGTTAATTCACTGGTAATATGTATATGTAGTGATGTTGTACAAGGTCTTGGCTTTACCTATTTCTCCCCGTTTTACGTGGAACCTTCTAGCAGTGGAATATGCGTGCTGCACCTCGCTGCCCTACCCGATATACTATAGAATATGACTTTGTTAGATTCTATGTTAGAACACGTCTTGTGAGAGATGTGTCCCTGGTATGAACGCACTACCGCTTCCTTCATTGCGGCATACATATGTGGGAGGGCAGGTTCAAATTATAGACCAGAATATTCAGCAAGCGATATCGTCTTCCGTCTCAGTAATGTACTTCTTCTGTGCGCTTTAATTAAATCTGGTGCCTACAAATGCGTAATAAACCCCTGCTTCATTTCCTCGTCCCCTGCATGGCTCGCGGGCTGCTAATGAAGCGGAATACCGAATACAAATACTACAGTTGCATCCAATACACGGAGAAAGTTCCAGACGGGCAGGAAAATTTACACCAGACCGAACGGGAATATTGCGTTTCTTGGCGCCGAATAGCAAGCTTTTCAGGAGC
>NC_051157.2:156071842-156209342 GCF_013339745.2 Dermacentor silvarum | reverse complement strand
CACGTCTGATTTCAGGGCGTCCAACGATAGCGAGCTATGTGCTCTGATTCGCTCCATAATCCGTGAGGAACTGCCTGCCCAAGCTTTGTCATCCCCCCCCCCCCCCTGTAGTTCATATGACACCTCCTGGTGGCGGCCTACGCCATATCAAGTCGCCCTGCGTTTCTTGATCTAAGTTCCCTCCAGTTCATTGCCATTTCTGACTCTTGTAGAACCGACCCGCCACCTCCTGCTTCAAAGCCGCCCTACCATTCTGACGAGTGCAGGGAAAGCTGTGCACTCGTCTTGCACGAAGCCTGCACTGAGGGACACCAATGGAGATGCGCAGATGTCGCCATGTTGGACGGGCTAAAGGAATTGCCAATTGCTGCACTTCCTGATCTAGTTCAGAAAGTGCCTACCTTACGCGCGTTTCAATGCGTTGCTGTTGCTGCGTCTGTGTGTGCGTGTGTCTGTGCGTGTGGAAGAGGGGTACACGCACGCATGGGTAGGTGTGTGTCTTTGTGCGTGTGTGTGCTTATGTGCGTGCGTTCTTGTGTGATGAATTCATGCGCAAGCGGCATTTTGTCAATACTGTGTCTGCCCTGGAGCATCAGTCATATTTAAGCATATCGACTTGTAATTCTTCACACGGTTCTGTTATAAATAAAGGAAACAGTTTTCCCTGTTGCAGCTATACGCGAAATTTAAACGTATTAAGGCTATTTGTACTGCAGCAAGGTTTCAGAAACTAAACAACTTGATTCTTGAGAACGACATCAGGCATTTTCAAGCGCTACAATAAATGATCTAAGTTGGAGGGTCTCTTTCTCGTGGGCCTTTTGAAACGCTTACTTTGAAGGGAGAAAAGAAACAGCAAACAGTCTTATGCTGATTTAGGCTAGCGAAGTTCTGTCGGTATCGCTCCAGTCACACATGAAACTTTTTTCATCGATTCCAATGCACTTAGGAGATTACCATTGCCCAACTCTGCGATATCACTTCCATCTCGTGTAGCTCCTCTTGTAGATGTGTTCCACTCGCAGTTTGTTTGTTTTATTAATATTAGAAGTTGAATTTTGCAATAATTCAAAACGTGACATGGCAACATGAGTACACTACATTCGAACACCGCTCTTTAACATAAAAACCCACTCCATGTTATGCTTTGAAACGAAAAGAAAGATAGAAATGGAAATTTTGCCAACTGATCAATGATAACGCGTGAGCGTCACTGGTCAGCGCCAATTGGCAAATCCATGCGCCGAACTGGACAGGATAAATACTATAAGCATAAATTGCAAGGCGAACAGTAACAAAGCCCCTTTGTCCCTAATTACGCAAGCATGCGACGTGTAATCGCTTTGTACCAGGTTTCCAAACGTGGAAAGACAATGAAATTATCGAGTTTAAACTGTAAAAATGAGGATCGGGTTATGAGGCTCGGCATAGTAAGGGACGCCGGTATAATTTCGACCACCCGGTTTCTTTACGTGTATTTAAACCTAGGTACACCACAATTTCTTGTATTTCACTACCATCGAATGGCGGCCGCATCAGCCACCTCGAGCTTAGCAGCGCAATACAATAGCCATTGCGCCACCAATGCTGGTTGCGTGCAGTTGTCCAAAGTGTACGTTTCGGTGTCTGAATTGTAGTTGCTGTTACAAATGAAGGTAAACCTGGAAACGCAACAACGAAGTGGAATACTTTCGGAATTGTTTGCGTTTCATTTATGGTCATAGTACATGCGTACAAAAATTGGAGGACGCTTAAGCTTCGCCTTAAAGAGTGGAATGCGACAGCGTTATCGGGCCCCGTTCGCATCGCATTTTTGTTTCAATGGGCTTCACCGCAACACTGCACGTGGGAAAGCCAGCTTACAAAGACCAAGCTTTCACCGATTCCCTTAAAGTCGGCTTCACTTTTAAACAGAGATGCATTGCAGGGAAGGCGTTTTTTCCAGGTGCTGTATAAGTCGTCTTATACTAAAATGTGAAGGCTCTAGCACCTTTTTATTATTTCATTACTTGTTTGCTATTGCCCCGACGCAAGCGCGTGTCCCAATTTGGCCTGCCGAGGATGCGAGCGCCATATGGATAGCATTTTCGCAACTAAATTACCCGAGCGCTCCACGTTGGTGTGGTACAAATGCTGGAAAAGGGGTTTGTGTTTGAGTGTCCTCGCAATAGAATTATGTTTTCTCGTACATTAAAATTGCAATACGACGCCACCATGTCTATAGAATGTGGTCACGTCGTATTACCGTTTTTCTGACGAACTTTAGTGTGAGAGATTCAATTTTTGTTCATCAAAACGCTGCACCACATGGAGACATGGAGGGCCTGTGCGGTCGGGGTGGTTCGGGATGATTTTCTCCTTCGCTAACACCTTGCTTATCGCGGATGGCCTGCGCGGTCGGTGTGGTGAAGGGCAATTTTTTCCGCCGCGGACGCCGACATGAACGCCGACGCTGACTCCAACGCCGGATTTTCTGCGTCACGGGGCCCTTCACGCTATCGCGTTGAAACGTGGTCCTTATAACGTCTGAAATATTCTGGAAGCTCATATCCACGATGAAGGAGGTAATCAATGCCTGGACCACAAGAGAGCATGTGCACGACCCCCAGATGTCTGTTTAAATTACACACAATGAAAACGAAATACTTCAATGACCCAGCTACTCCAGTACTCAGTAACATCTTGATCAAACTTGTTAAAAAGCTCCTTAAAACATTTCAGAAAGCCTCCAACTTGTTGTCCTTGCGAGCATCCCTCTTGCATTTATCGAAATGAGTTGTGACGAAGGCTCACTGCTTAATAATTTTGGCTTGGTTGTTTTAGTTGTTTGCCCTTTTTTGCACTTTGATTGGTTTGCTTGGTTGTGTGGTATTGCGTGTGAGCGCATGTGTGCGTGCTTATGCGGCTTTGCCTGTGTGTGCTTGTGTGTGTGTGTGTGTGTGTGTGTGTGTGTGTGTGTGTGTGTGTGTGTGTGTGTGTGTGTGTGTGTGTGTGTGTGTGTGTGTGTGTGTGTGTGTGTGTGTGTGTGTGTGTGTGTGTGTGTGTGTGTGTGTGTGTGTGTGTGTGTGTGTGTGTGTGTGTGTGTGTGTGTGTGTGTGTGTGTGTGTGTGTGTGTGTGTGTGTGTGTGTGTGTGTGTGTGTGTGTGTGTGTGTGTGTGTGTGTGTGTGTGTGTGTGTGTGTGTGTGTGTGTGTGTGTGTGTGTGTGTGTGTGTGTGTGTGTGTGTGTGTGTGGTGTGTGTGTGTGTGTGTGTGTGTGTGTGTGTGTGTGTGTGTGTGTGTGTGTGTGTGTGTGTGTGTGTGTGTGTGTGTGTGTGTGTGTGTGTGTGTGTGTGTGTGTGTGTGTGTGTGTGGTGTGTGTGTGTGTGTGTGTGTGTGTGTGTGTGTGTGTGTGTGTGTGTGTGTGTGTGTGTGTGTGTGTGTGTGTGGGTGTGTGTGTGTGTGTGTGTGTGTGTGTGTGTGTGTGTGTGTGTGTGTGTGTGTGTGTGTGTGTGGTGTGTGTGTGTGTGTGTGTGTGTGTGTGTGTGTGTGTGTGTGTGTGTGTGTGTGTGTGTGTGTGTGTGTGTGTGTGTGTGTGTGTGTGTGTGTGTGTGTGTGGTGTGTGTGTGTGTGTGTGTGTGTGTGTGTGTGTGTGTGTGTGTGTGTGTGTGTGTGTGTGTGTGTGTGTGTGTGTGTGTGTGTGTGTGTGTGTGTGTGTGTGTGTGTGTGTGTGTGTGTGTGTGTGTGTGTGTGTGTGTGTGTGTGTGTCTACTTGCGTGCGTACATCCCGCTATGTACTTTCCGCAGAATAACTTAGAGATTACGGGGAAAACTGCTTCACTCACCTTTCTGGTGGTGACGCGAGTGGGTTCCAGATCTCTTCACTGTGCAAGCACGTTCTCTTTTTATAAGCCAGCGGGTTCATTTTTGTAATTCTCGGTACGCACAAAAAGACGGTGAGGGAGAAAGCTGCCGCTTCTGCAGCAGCTGGCCGCACATAACCCTTTACCCAAAGACCGAAAGGCAGCTTGCACCTGAGTCTTAATTTTTCCATGGCGTAAGAAAATAAAGCGTCATTGTCTGACATCTGACGTGAATAAATCATTCCTGGTCTGCTTGTGCTTTTTCCTCCTTCTCCTTTTCAGAACAGCTTGCTTTTCGCAGTTCAGTGCAAGTTTCCGGACAGATGATATAGGAATTGAGCGTAATGAGTTACTCATCATGATGAGCCTATATTTTTGTCCACTGCAGGACGAAGGCCTCTCTCTGCGATCTCCAATTACCCATGTCTTCCGCAAGATTATTCCAACTTGTGCTTGGAAATTTCCTAAATTCATCACCCCACCTCGTTTTCTGCCGTCCTGGACTGCGCTTCCCTTCTCTTCGTATCCATACTGTAATTCTATTAGTCCGCAAGTTATCCATCCTACGCATTACGTGGCCTGCCCAGCTTCATTTTTTTCTCCTAATGTCAATTAGAACATTGGCTATCCAATTTTCTCTCTGCTCCACACCGCTCTCTGCCTGGCTTTTAACGTTAGGCCTAACATTTTTGTTCCAGCACTCTTTGTGCGGTCGTTAACTTGTTCTCGAGCTTCTTTGTTAACATCCATGTTTCTGCCCCATATGTTAGCACCGGTATACTGTAGTCATGGGCGACTTCAATGCAAAAGTGGGGCAAGAACAGGCTGGTTAGCACGCAATTGGCAACTACGGCATCGATTCTAAGAACGCTAGGGGAGAGATGATGGTAGAACTCGCGGAAAAGAATAGGCTCCGAATAATGAAGACCTTCTTCAGGACGCGCAGCAACAGGAAGTGGACCTGGAAAATCCCTAATGAAGAAACAACGAATCAAATAGATTTCATACTCTCTGCCGATCCCAGCATAGTGCAGGATGTAGAAGTGTTAGGGTAAAGTGCCCTGACCACAGGTTAGTGAGGTCTAGGATTTATCTCAATTTGAAGAAAGAGTAAAATTAGTCAAGAAGAAACAGGCCAACCTAGGCGCAGTAAGGGTAAAATCAGGCGAATTCAGGCTCGTGCTCGCCAACAAATATGCAGCTTTTAGAACAGGAAAATGAAGACAACATAGAGTTAATCAATGAAATCGTAACTAGGCTGATTTCAGAAGCAGCAATTGAAGTGGGAGGTAAAGTACCAAGGCAACCAGTAGGTAATTTCTCCTAAGTAACAAAGGACCTAACAATGAAACGACAAAACATTACAGTGTGAAACTCGAGAGATAAGATACAATTCGCTGAACTGTCTAAACTGATCAACAAGAAGAAAGTAAGGGATATTCGAAATTATAACGTGGAAAATATTGAGGAAGCAGTAAAATATGGACGCAGCATAATATATTGTGAGAAGAAAACTTGGCATAGGTCAAGTCGAGATGCATGCACTGAAAGATAAGCAGGGTAATATCACGAGCAATTTCGCTGACATAGTAAAAGCAGCGGAAGAATTCTATACTGACCTGTACAGTCCCAGAGCAGCCAAGCTACTTTCATTCGCAGTAGTGATGAACAAGATGCAGTGGCTCTTTCTAAAACTAGGGATGAAGTTAGAAGGGCTTCGCAAGACAAGAGCAGGGGAAAAGCTGCTGGGGAAGATGGAATAACAGTCGATTTAATTAAAGATGGAAGAGATATCATGCTTGAAAAGCTTCCGGCCCTTTATGTGCAATGCCCCGCGACTTCAAGTATAACAAAAAGCTGGAAGAACGCCAACATTTTGCTCGTCCATAAGAAAGCAGACGTTAAAGAATTGAGGAAATATAGACCCATTGTCTTGCTTTCAGTATTGTAGAAAATACTCGCCAAGATAATTTCCAATAAAATTAGGGCAACACTTGACTTCAGTCAACCAAGAGAACAGGCTGGCTACAGGAAGGGATATTCTACGAAGGATCATATTCATTTCATCTATCAGGTAATCGAGAAATCTGTGGAGTACAATCAACCTCTCTATTTGGCTTTCATAGAATATGAAAAGGCATTTGATTCAGTAGAGATACCAGGACTCATAGAGGCGTTGCGTAATCATAGAGTACAGGAGGCGTACGTGAATATCTAGGCAAATTTCTACAAGGATTCCACAGCTACCTTGGTTCTCCACAAGACAAGTAGAAAGTTTTCTATCGAGAAAGTGGTCAAGCAAGGGGCACAATATCTCCAATGATATTCACTGCATGCTTAGAAGAATTGCTCAAGGTCTTGGACTGGGAAGGAAGGCTTAGGAGTGAGGATCAACAGCGAATAACCTTCTGTTTGCAGATGACATTGTCCTATTCCGCAACAATGGGGACGAATAACAACAAATGATTGAGGGCCTTAACTGAGAAAGTTTAAGAGGGGGTTGAAGATCTATATGCAGAAAACAAAGATAGTGTTCAATAGCATGGCAAGGCAACAAGAATTCAGGATCGCGAGTCAGCCTCTGGAGTCTGTAAAGGAGTACATTTATCTACGTCAATTACTCATAAGGGGCCCTCGTCATGAGAAGGAAAATTACAGAACAATAAAATTGGGTCGAAGTGCATACGGCCGGCATTACTGAACCCTAAATGGGAGCTTACCACTGTCATTGAAAAGAAAAGTGCACAATGATTCCATTCTACGGGTACTAACATATGGGACAGAAAGTTGGAAGTTAACAAAGAAGCTCGAGAACAAATCAAGGACCGCACAAAGAGCGATGGAACGAAAAAGGTCAGCCCTAATGTTAAGAGACAGAACGAGAGTGGTGTGGATCAGAGAGCGAACGGGGATAGCCAGTATTCTAGTTGACATTAAAAGGAAAAAATGGAGCTGGGCAGGCGACGTCATGCGTAGGATGGATAACCGGTGGACCATTAGAGTTACAGAATGAACACCAAGAGAAGGGAAGTGCGGTCGAGGATGGCAGAAAAATACGCGGGGTGATGAAGTTAGGAAATTTGCATTCACAGGTTGGAATCAGCTAGCGCAAGACAGCTGTAATTGTAGATCGCAGGGAGAGGCCTTCGTCCTGCAGTGGACATAAATATAGGCTGATGATGGTGTTAGCACCGGTAGATTGCAATGATTCTATACTTTTCTTGTCAACAACAGTGGTAAGCTCCCAGTCCGGATTTGGAAATGCCTGCCGTATGCACTCCAACCCATTTTTATTCTTCTGTAAATTTTCTTCTCATGATCAGGGTCTCCTGTGAGTAAATGACCTAGATAAACGTACTCCTTTACAGATTCTAGAGGCTGACTGGTGATCCTGAACTATTGTTTCCTTACCAGGCTATTAGACATTTTTGTGTTCTGCATAATCATCTGCAAGTCCACTCTTACACTTCTTCGGTTAACGTCCTCATTAATCTGTTGTAATACGTCCCCATTGTTGCTGAATAGGACAATGTGATCTGCAAACCGAAGGTTGCTGAGATATTCGCTGCTGATCCTCACTCCTAAGCTGTTCCAGTCTAAGAGTTCGAATACGTCTTTTAAGCATGCAGTGAATAACACTGAAGAAATTGTGTCTCCTTGCCTGACTCCTTTCTTGATATGTAACTTTCAACTTTTCCTGTGGAGAACCAAGATAACTGTGGAATATTTGTAGGTATTTGCCAAGATAGTCACGGATGCCTCCTGTACTCTTTGATTACGCAATGCCTCTATGACTGCTGGTATCACTACTGAATCAAATGCCTTTTCATTTACTATGAAGGCCATATAGAGAGTTTGATCGTTCTTCGAAGATTTCTTGATTACCTGATTGATGACGTGGATATGATTCATCGTATATTATTCCTTCCTGACGCCAGCCTGTCCTCTTGGTTGACATAAGTCAAGTGTTGCACTGCTTCTTATGTAAATTAGCTTGCTGAATATCTTATATAATACTGAAAGCAAGCTAATTGGTCTATAATTCTTCAATTCTTTAACGTCTCCCTTCTTATAGATTAGTATAATGTTGGCATTCTACCAGTTCTCTGGTATACTCGAAGTCGTGAGGTATTGCGCATAAATGGCCGCAAGCTTTTCAAGCACGATATCTTTTAAGCATAATAGCTTTTCAAGCATGTAATGAGTTAGTAATTTTCATCAAATACCGATGCCTGCGTCAAATTAGTCATGTTGGCTCAACGCGTCACCGAGACCATCTTGAAGGGGTCGCAATAAACTTGAACATATAGGGTGTTTCAGCGAACACTTTCAAAAATTCTCAAAGGTTGCCTGTGGCAGACAGCACAATTCTAGTTCATGAGCTGGTCTTCTTGAACAGGCGGACTTTGCTTGCACAAGAAATTGAAATGCATAATCGAATAACTACCGAAAATTCACTACTTAAGTTTTTAACTAATTACCTGATGGCTCATATTGAAATTTACAAGTTGTAGCCGTGGAGTTCGCGAGGCGGATCCACTTGGAACGAATTCTCTGGATGACACCCGTTTCGAGATAATAATTGCCGAACTTTCGGGGTAAATGGATTGGCATTTCACTTAGTTTCTTTAAAAAACGTCGCTTCATGCCTTGAAGCACAAACTTAACTGAAACGTCAATGCATTTCTCCGCAAAGTTCGGGAATTAATATCTTGAAACTGGCGTCATCCTGAAAATTCCTAGTGGATCTGACTTGCGAACTTCACGGCTACAATTTGAAATTGCAGTATGAGCCGTCATGTAATTACTTAAAACATGATTAGTGAATCTTGTTAATTAGGCGATTATGCATACCAATTCTTTGTGCAAGTAATGGCCGCCTCTGCGAGTAGACCATTTCATAAACTAGAATTGGGTTATCTGCCACAGGCAACGTTAAATAAAATTTGAAAGTGTTCGCTGAAACACTGTATAGTTTCGCATGCCTGCGTGTGCCCATCTAAAATGCATGAAGACTACGGTGCGCAACACAGATGCTTTATTATTCCTCGGGGGTGTACGAAGATATGTGCAAAGTGACTTCTGAAGCTGCAAGTTTTGGTCAAATCAGCGTTCGTGAGTGCGCGCGTGCGCCTGCCGCGCCCGAGGGAGATCGCTGGCAATCAAAGAAAAAAAAGAAGACGCCCATGGGCACAACACAAACTTCGGGCCCAGGTGCTCCTCCATCACCGAGCGCTGTGATGCAGTTTCGCCTAAATTGGCCACCGCCTCCGTGGTCTCTAGATGTGGCTCTCGACCCTAGATTTAACAAATACACGTGTCCGCCTTGTGTATCAGGCCTTGTGTATTTGGTAAGTTGCACGCTGAATATATTGTAAGGGTGGAGCTGCAACCCCACCAACCATGGTGCCACTGAAGGAGGCGCCTGCCGATAACAGATGCCATGGTAGCGTCACGTATGATCAGTCGCTGACAAGAGGCTGGACATGGAGGCATAAGTAGCAGCGAGATAACTCGTTATAATTAAGCATTATTAGCGGAAAGAGAACAATAAACGAACTGCTGGTAAACATTGAAGTTTTGTATCGTGTACCAACTAGAGAAATAAAAACAAATGCGCGAAGTTCCGAAAGCTCTGAATTTCGCGCAAAGACAGTTTATCTTCCACATTTGCTCAAATAAGCCACAGAAATGCGCTGGAAGTCCCTCAAACCGTTGCTCACAAATATACCACACAAAAAGAGAACTACTGCTAACGCAAGCCGTAAATGAGAACATATATGAAGACGGAACTTTGGCATTTCAATCGATCGCAGCCAGCTCGTATAGCCGGGCAGCCTACAATACAATGCGCTATAGATGTCCGGCTACTGGGGAGCGAGCCCGGTAACGAGCTCAGGCCCGGTCACGACGAGGATTAGGCTATTTGGCCGAGCTGCAGAGTAATGGCTTTGGCTGCTCGTGGTTTTCTCCCATACGGGCGTAGGAGCTAAAAAGTAGAGTGCTCGACGAGCAAGCCGACTGACTGGCTTTCGCCGACTAGCTCTGTTCCTCGATTGACACTGCTGCTTAATTCCGCACACGCTGCGTTCTCTAACTGCTTTCCCGTTTCGTTGCTAAGTCGCCTTCCGGGCCCCGAGACTTTCACATTTGCCTTGATCCGGTTAATCCGCATCCCGCCACCACCTGCTTATAACTTTGCACTTTGAGAAGAGAGGTTTGGACAGGCCCGCGACTTTTTCACAGCGCATAATGCAAAGCAGTAATTCACATTAGGAATGAGAAAAAGTAGCGTGACATGAAACCTCACAAACGCACAAACTCCTGCTTTCGAATTCGTAGTTTACTAGTCTCCCCTGTTTATTGAATTGGAGCTGCATTTGCAGTCTAGCATGTAAAGCAATTTGAAAGGCAGCGAATACTGAGAGCCGGGAGCGCGAATTGTCATAAGCGTTTTTATTTCTAAATTTTGCATTATTCCTATGACACTGGTGATGGGGTGGTAGCGACAGTGGCTGGCTAGAACAAAATTCAGGTTAATTATTGTTGACATCAAACCTGTTTGCCGACAAACATTGAAAATCACAGGGAGTATTTTTTTCTGCTATAGCCTTGGGCGTCCGTGTCAGCCTATAATAGTGCTCCCAGTAACGCAAACATTGAATAATTCACAAAGCATTCTCAGTCCTCAGTCACAGGAGGAGGGAATGCGCATTTAATGCAACGTCAGGTGGGCGCGCTGCATAGTCGTGCAGTAAACATTGCTGCACTAGGTCATATCATATTTCGCGAGAGGAAAAAAGCTGCGCTCATGAATTACTTCAAAAGCCGACATTTGTCTCTTTCTTGTTAGTGTATCAGATACAATAAAATATTATTACAGGTACACCCCTGATCTAACACTTACAACGCTTTCAAAAAAGCAGATGCTAATTTTGTCGAAACAAACCTTCTGCAAATTTCTCCTGCGTCGTGTTTCCTTTCGTTGGTTTCTTTCGTAACACGAACCATTGCAGGAACGCTCACATGGTCGAGCACATGCATGTTATCAGTAGACAACCTTCCAGGTGAATAAAATACAGAATCTTAACTGAGATGCTTGCAAGATGAGTACTTTACTTTCATGAAATCTTTACTATACAAAATATGTACTTTCTATAAAGTGTTTTAGTTTTACCTGAAAAAAATTAATTGTCTAGCTCAACAAAGAGCATCAGCAAATATATCTCAGCTGCATGGGGGTAAAAGTCACAAAATATATGATGTGATTGGAAAGTATATTACGCTCCTGCGGTCAAAATTTCTCCATGGCATGCCACTTTCGAGTTAGAGCCTCTTATAGTGGGTCCCATCTTTCGGATTCTCTCCCTAGATCACTGAAGAAAAAAAAACAGCAAAGGCTCCGTCACTCTGTAGAGTTCATCAACATCACAATGAAAAAAAAAACTAGAGTCGGTAATCACTGGGGCTTTCATAAGTGAAATTCCGTATCCTCTCTTTAGGCGATTCTTCTTCAATTTAGAATTTAGCCTGTCTTTCTTGCCATCGGGCGATAATTTCAGACAGCAGATTACATCGACTTTGTAAATATTAGCCCACAGATGCCGGCTCGTAACCACTGTATCATTTTAGCTGTAGACGTGATAGGCCTTTCAGGACCACATCACATACTGCGATAGAAGCAAATTTTTGCCTTTTAAATAAAATCCACTATTTCTAAGATCTTCAGTTCTTCGGAAACTACTTTTATTTAAGTAAAGCAAAGAGCAACATAATATTTGACCGCTGTGCATGTCACGCATACATCTAGATTTTTGTGTCACCTTGATGGCGAACATATAACCGAATCTCATTGGTACGCTTTGTCAGAGAAGATTTTGTTTCCCGTAAGTGGCATAATAACGGGCGTTAGTTTTTTTCCAGCATATCTCTCTGACCGCTTCTTATCGCTTCTAGATACCCGACTGTCTACGAAATACATGGCGCGCGTTTTATATCACATAGGACTCGTACAGGGTGGAACTCTATGCGAAGTCGTTTTTGGCCTCTGTCCTTGTGCCGGAAGGCATGATCTCATTAAACAGAATCATTATTCACTACTAAACGTTCCTGTCATTGAATGCGCTTCAACCTTGTAGCGCAGAAATGTTGCCGAGCCTTTAGAAACAGGGAATGCATAGAATACCGTGTTGTATATTCACGTACAGGTGGATCCTGAAACAGCCGGTATTGAGTAAAAGTTGAGAAATATAATAAATAGGTCAAATGCAGTTTATTGTAATTGGCAGTTTTAATGGTTTTCTAGTCTGGCTTGAGATCAACATTCAGTGCTTCACGACTATGTGCCCATTGCATTGGAACTCCCTGCCGGAATATCGTGCTCCCATTCCATTCGCATTCCATCGGCTTGATTGGTGAGATCGTTCAATTGCAATTCCATTCTCGGAGCTTGAAAACGGGGCATTTCACCTCCATAGGTGCCGCTCCACAGCTTCGCTTTTAACGTGCTCTACGATGGCATTTGACTGTACGTGGATCTTTGCGACATGGTTTTAACGCGATAGCGTTAAAGGGACACTAAAGAGAAACCGGAAGTGGAGCTTAAATGGTAGATTATCCTTTCACGATCACAGCCATACCATTCTTACTGCAAACAGACGTTTATTAAGCGAGAAAATAGCGAAAAAAGGAAGGATAGGTGCTGACGCCCCTTCGAAATTCCCGCACTCACGTTCGTGACGTCGGAGATTACAAATGCAGGCCGGTCGCGATTGGTCGAGAGCGATTTATCGCTGTTAATAAAGCGCAAAATTAAATACACCTTAAACGTACATAAACAGCATTTGCCAACTTTTTAAACCGTTTCAAGCGAGGACATACAAGTTTAGCACAAATTTAAATAAATAAGAAAAAATGGCATGGAGATACATGCGGCCGTGATAGTTTCGTAGTTTCGTTTTTGCATCGCTGCGCGAGCCTGTTCCGCTCTACGGTGTTTGGTTGCGTGTTGCGTGGCTCGAAAAACGTTGACTTCGCGGGAAACAGCCAGAAAATGCCTCGTGTGTGTAGTGTTGAGGGCTGTATAAATGGCCCAAGGCGCTTGCTCAGGGGCAGCGGCAGTGTTGACTCGATTGTGTCCTTTCATGTGGTGTCGCGCGGAGAGCCCCGGCTCCCCGGCGTTCGCAATGGCTCAGTGCTCTGCCGATGATAAAACGGCATAACAGCCAGAGAAACCGATGGTGTGCTTTCTGCATTTCTCGCCCTCAGATTATGTGTATAATCTTGCCCTCGGAAAGTATCTTGGCGTGCCCCAGAGGCAAGTCCTTTATCGAGCAGCTGTTCCCTCAATGCGGCCTTCATCAAACCCCCTACCGGTGCCCCTGCAGCAGCAAACTGGCGGCTCGGTGAGTGCTGAATGTCATTAAATAAAGCCAAGAAATAACCATACCAAGTACGTGCGCAACTTTCTACGCTTGTTCTGTCGGAAACATCGTCGCCTGGCGGACCGGACGCTTCGCCTTCCGTCGACGAAAACGAAGCTCTGCTTTCGCCGGCGCGGCCGGCGGCTCACCACCATCGCACGCGGAAACACCTACCGCTCGAGCACGGAGGATCATTTCGCGCTCCGTTTCACTGATTATCGCTGAAATGCAGTCGTGCTTCGCTGGCGAGCTCTTCGTTGCAAGGTTCAGCGGCAGCAACGGTATCCATCGCGGCGAACGCAAACACAGCGACCATGCATGCAGCCATGATGCATCCAGCGCCTCGGCCGTTTACACAAGCGGTGACGTATCATGGCGCAATCTGATTCGCTGAGAGCAATGAAATCTGTGACGACACTGCTTCAGCGCCAAATCTGGGGTGAGGGAAATTGAGGAAGAGATATTTGGTCTGTGTTTACGAATTTCTCCGCTAGTAACTCATATTTTTGCACCCAACAAAAACTGCATGCATTCCTGAAGGTCCCTCTTTTATTCCAGCTGAACTTCCTGTTTCTCTTTAGTGTCCCTTTAAGGGCCCTGTGTCGCAGAAAATCCATCGTCGGCGGCCATCGTCAGTGGTATTGCCCGTCAGAAAAACTCATCCCGAACCCCAACCACGCAGCCCCTCCACTTTGCGCATATGCTTTATTGAACAAAGAGTTTTTCAAAGTAAAGTGCATTGAAAATTCGTAAACTACGACTTACACAGTTAAGGACGGCACATATAGCGATTGAACGAAAATGTTAGGCGTAACGTTAAGAGACAAGAAGAGAGCGGTGTGGATGAGAGAGCAAACGGCGATAGGTGGCCGATACTCTAATTCACATTAAGCAGAACAAAATGCAGCTGAGCAGGTCATGTAGAGCGTAAGGTGGATAACCGGTGTAACATTATAATCACAGAATGGGTGCCAAGAGAAGTGAAGTGCAGTCGAGGAGGACAGCAAACTAGGTTGGGTGATGAAATTAGGCAACTTGCAGGTGGAAATTGGAATGACCTAGCGCTAGACAGATGAAATTGGAGGTCGTAGGAAGAGGCCTTCGTCCTGCAGTGGACATGAAAGAATAGGCTGATGATAATGATGATGATAACTTACACACACCCTATATACATGATAGCGTCGGATTGTAGAAAACAATCCGACGCAATCCCTTTCATAACAGTATTCATCACTGCGGACACTGATATGGTGGATTTGTTCCAAATTTTTGTCTTTTTTTCTTGCTGATACTATTAACCTATCTTGTCCATGCCTTGGTCCTGACATATGTCGTTATTATTCTTTACAAAGTTCTGCACTTTCGGAAGTCAGAAAAGCGAAACCGTAGTACGTTTGTTTTGTACTCATATACAATTATAGCTTCTCAACAGTGAGTCCAGTTCCTTTCTGTTTCGCGATGCCTCATCGGCAGAGTACAAGCTCTGCAGTCATTTCAATGACACCTAACTCTTGGCAGCTTGCGTGTATTCATTTGAGCTGACAAATCGCCAGACCTGATGCCGACTAATATATGTGCTTTGAACAAATTTATCTAGTTCCTAATGTCCCGCTGTGCTCCACTGCTACCAGAAAATCATTACTACTCGGTACTACTGCCTCCTGCGACTGCTGTTTTCTGCAGGCATAGGCTGTGTTATTACGGACAGTTCGCCCAAAGTGATCATTTAGCGGTACGTCCTCAAATGCCTATAAACCTAGCTACATTCTCTGCCTAAATAAACCAGATGCCTGTCATGTTTTCCTGGGAATGTCGATTGCAATACGATAGGCGTACTACCACAGATTACAGCAATCGCAGGCCGGTGTTTGAAAAACAATTACCCTGTTTTAAGTATCGTAGCATTATTTTGTAGTAAAGATGTGTATTAAGAATTCCCTATTGAAGCGCTCACTCCATGTCACCACCCTACAAATAGAAAGTTTGGCAGTAGTTGTAATTATAGTTGTTTTCTAATGCACACAGTGCCACCCTCTTATTATGTTACAAACCAGAGTACGTCTACACACAATGGAAGCTTGACGATGTGCCGAGATCCATGCCGTAAGGCGAAATTAGCTGTCTAAGTATCAGATTTCATGATGAATATATCGGAATGCAAGTGTCCCAAGAGAATAAAAGAAATGAAAATTGTTTTCCATTACGATTGTCTTAACGTTCGCAATACACACAATACACACATACCAAAATCGTGATAGGGAATAAAATAATTAATAAGATTTTGATAACTCTGTGTTTTGTGACTTGACCTTGTCGTGAATATGTTTCCGCAATGCGCATAAACTAGTGCAAGCAGATATTGAGTAACCAGCACGGCTCATTTATTAAATTAGGAGCTAGTTTAACTTCCAATACTATGCATACTGACCATGTCCCAATGCAGCACAAGTTATGATAAAGGCTTCTAAAAGTGGCAAATGTCCTTGGAGCAATGAATGATTGCTTTGATAGAAATTATGACGCGTCATGGACTTGAATAACACTCAGTGAACACATATATAAAAATAACTTTTGTTTAAATTTTTATATGGAGTCCCCCATATGACACTATGAAATATATTAACGCCTTAAGTACATTTGCGTAGCGGTGTCAGATAAATACTAAAAATACGCTGATACGTAAAACGCCAGTGCATGCTGCTGCGTGTTCTGGTGGTCGAAAGTTACAAAATCACATTTTACATTTTAGCCACCTTGCCGCACGGCCTGCATGACCTTAAATTACATGGCTGCACTTACAGCTGAGCTTATTTTGGCTATTCTGAATGTTTTTGTTTTCTTTTTCGGAAATTATCTTCAAAAGTGGCGCAGGGATAATAAGGGATGCCTTAGTGAAATTTTCGTTTCTATTGCTTGTATATCTTCAACCTTATAATAGGTCGAAGTAGATCAAGTCGGGAGTGAGCCGCAGTTTCGTTTGATCATGGACGATAATTAAGATAAACTAAGTAGACAACGGCCAAGGTGAAGAAATTACCGCAGCCTGAGGAACCTACATATCTAAGTACACAAGCGCTTCTGTGTGACACTCCATCCCGGATGCAGCCTCCGAGCAACCGAGGGAGGCAATTCTACGATTAATAATTTATCAAATGAACTATATCTCACCACTTCACACACAAGCGAGAGTGTCGCCCTGAATTCTTTGAACATGTATTGTTGCAGGCAAGTTATGTCTTAAGTCGAAATTTATCTGAACATGTAAACAACAGTTGCTGTAACTGCGCTTCACCCTCGTTTAACACATCTCCTCGAGGTAGGCGTTGAAGTTACAATAATATGGGAAATAAATTCCTAAAACTTGGCTTAAGAAATGACAATGCAAAACTGGGGCCGCACTTACATCTCTTGTTTCTTTATCTGGTGGTAAAATACCGCACGTTAAGCTTAATGATAAATATAAATTAAACGAGCACCGAGAATTCCGTACAAGAACAATAGCTGCACTAGTGCAAAAAATTCGAAAATTCATAAACTATAAAGTAGGGAGTATCTCTAAATTAATGTTCTTATCTTTACTTCAATTTCTCTATGCGTCCGCTTTTTATTTAACTTTTTTTGTCTTTGCAAACGGAACAGACGACACAAAAGATTCAAAGGGATGCGATATGTTAGATGTGCCTTGCGTAGTTTTCTATTCATTTTTTATATTCCAGCTGGAGCCCTAATATCGCGATGTCTTGCTCTGTGCTCGACATTTGCTCTGTTCCTGGCATTGAGGTGGCGCATCTGTTGTAGTAAACAGAAGGGAACAATAGCGTCATTCTTTTTGGTATGCCGCTGCCAACGCCATTCAGAACTTCCTTTATGCACAGAGACCACAGTTTTCCGAAAACTCCCGCCTCTGTTAACGAGAGTTTGACATTCAGCAAGTACAGCTATCAGTCACAGGTCACACGCTCCTCACTTTTGTACTCCGCAAACTTTCTACTGTGCAAACGTGAACCGCGTGCACCCGTTCTTCTAAAAAGGAGCATCGTCTTTATTTGACGTATACCAACGCAAATGCGGTATTTGGAACCCCTGTTTGTATATACCTTGGGGACTGCTATACTCCCCACAGGGATATTGATTATACGGGTTTTCTTGAGTGAATCGCTTCGCCCCATTCGTGTGCAAAACCCCCTTTTTTGGCTCTAGTATTACTTCGGTGTCCAATTGTGCCTAGTGCCTGATGTTAGATAGTTGTAAAACTCCTCAAACACGTTTTTGCAGGCACACTGGTACGCTTGTTCATAATTTATTTTTACTTTGTAAGTAAAGCGAACCTTCGTGAGAGGACGACGCCATTCCTGGAATGACACCACCACTAGACAACAACGAAACGACACTCTTCACTAACGTTTGCAAGCAATTACTTATGTATTTTTTTGGTTATGTCGTGCTGACTTTGCTTGTCTGATCGCATGACAAAACACAATGACTATTGTGTTTTTTATAAACAAGACACCTCCGAATTACGTCTGGATTATTGGATTTCCTCCAAATACGGAAATTCCCAGACCTCTGCCCTCACTGACATGTTGACGATTTCGGCCGCAATATACGGCCCCATCTTCTTCCCTTACCACGCGATATTTTTTTTTTTTTTTGGTTGCCACCACACACCAAATTTCTCATTCATTAACTTTCCACTTCTTCTTGAGAAAAAGTGCACGTCATCACTGGCAATTTGAGAAACGGTTCAGAATGTTGTTTTGTGTACCATGTGCTCGCAGGAACACCATATAATTTATACCAGCGTGTGCCGCGCCTCGGCATTTAATTGCCGCAACCAATGCTTTGCGTCGTCAACGTATGCCGATGTACAACTAAACAATCTCTATGATTTCCATGCATACAGCTGGTCATGCAAAATGGCAACGCGATGAGCCATGCCTGGGTTGGTTTCACCGCCATGCGGGTGCAAATTGCGGGGGAATGACCCCAAGCCTGTTACGACCTTTGTCACAGAAGTCTGTCGCAGAAAGATGATGGTAAAGCCTACTACAGAATAAACACTTAAAAAGTGAAAGGCACAGCAACAGTGCGCTCGTGAAATCGCCGAGCAGTTTCGAATATTATTATGTGAGCACGTGGGTGAGCCGCTTCAGAACCAGTTACAGATAAAGAAGGAGTGCTTCTTAATGGAAAATATGGACGTTGTTGCCGCCTCCTTGCGTGTTTTGTGTCACTGGTATGGTATGCTTTATCTTTTTCCTGTTTTTGTTGAATCTGTGTTGTTTACAGTGCGTATTTTACATTACTGTCCAATGCGTGTTTACTGTCAACGAGCACCATATTTACTTTTCCTTTGTTGCCGGTTTCTTGTGTGCATCTTCAATTGAAAAAGCCTCCGACCAAAGACGGGAATCCCTAGGGCTATTGTTTCATAGAATCGTTGCAATCGTGAGTGCAGCCGCGTGCATCGTGCCAGTTGGGCGAGTAATATTTGCAAGTAGCATTGATTTTCAGGTAATCTCTTGAGCTGCAGAGCACTGGTAGGTTCGTGTAAATATAACTCGCTTTTTGTGTTTTTGCTTAAAGTCTTGTGTCACAGCTATGCCTGCACCGAAAATACAAGGGTGCAAGTAATTGTCGTAAGTGCGGAAATTTACGAGGTCTGTCCTTATTGGCGTCATTTCATAACTCACGCTGCTTTTGGTAATTTCCGATGATCTTCTTCTTCTTCTTTCTGGGGTTTTACGTGCCAAAACCAGTTCTGATTATGAGGCACGCCGTAGTGGAGGGCTCCGGATTAATTTTTACCTCCTGGGGTTCTTTAACGTGCACTACAACGCAAGCACACGGGCGTTTTTGCGTTTCGCCTCCATCGAAATGCGGCCGCCGCGGCCGGGATTCGATCCCGCGATCTCGTGCTCAGCAGCGCAACGCCTTAACTGACTGAGCCACCGCAGCGGGTAAAATTGCAGATGCCGCAAAGTGTAACAGCACTTGATGATCGAGGAGTACGCTTTTCTTTTAGGGGCGAAGCTCCTTAAAGCGGCACCCGTTCGTCCCTCGTCGTAGTAGTAGTGTGTAACCAGTCTGAGAAAAATGAGAAAAAAAATTCCGAAGTTGTGTCCGTAGCGCGGAATCGAACCAGGGACCCCTCGCTTCCGAGCGCGCGGCGTTAGCCCACTACGCCATGAAGCACACATAGACACAAGCACCACGATGGCAATAAATACCCAACATTAACGAAAGGCCGCGTTTCTAGCGCGTTTCTAACGCGTTTGTGCTAGCGTCCCCTTAAGCGGGAGATCCGATGATTCCCTCCGGAGCTTCGCCCACTCATCATCATTCACCCCGTGGATATGCTGTGATTTTTTTACTCTTCTGACTGAAAGGGCATACAGATGGTCCAAAAATATAGTAGTAGTTATAAATTCGTGCACATATCGCGCATACTCTACATACGTAACGTTTCCCAAGGGACTTTAGTGGTTCTCGCGGGTGCTGTTGAGATTAAGAAAGTCGTTTGCACGCTATATCTTTTATGTTCACCTGTAAAAGAGTACCTCAGAGCTAGGAAACACTACCGCAGAATGACCACTTCAGAAGGAAGGTGGGCTTGGTAAAGTTCACGTTAATTCAAGCACGCTGTCTTTTACAGTCAGCTTTCCCGTTTGGCGGACGGCTCAACCGGTTGCCTTATTACAAAAATACGAAAATCCGCAGATCAAATGCATACATGGGAATTGGTGATAAGTGAAGTAGGCGGAACCATCTCCACTCCATTACCCCAACACTCTCATGTAACTGAATGCTCCTTGCTAAATGCGTGCTCTGGTCCCATTTTGTACAGTTGACGCCTTTTTCTACATTCACCTGCTTCCGTCACTTCTTCTTTTCTCTGTAGCAGAGTTCATGGACACTTGTTCTCGACTTCATCTTAGCTTCTCTGTAGCTGAACGGTCCTAGCTCAAAGAACACTGTGGTTTCCTTTGTTCCCGTTTACTTCTTTTTTTATCGACGTTTAATTCTGATTCCTTCGCTTCTTGCCTCTTATTCTTCTTGTTTATTCAGCTCTCCCATGTTTTGGAGGACTGACCAAGAGATTGATCAAGAACATTCACATGTGTTACTAAATATCACATTCCCAGCTGTACATTCCCAGTGGCCCAAGTTGTATAATTGGCAAGACAGTACTAGCCAGCAGCGAACACCCGAAAAGTAGACGGAAAGGGCAGAGATAACTTGGCTTTAAAAGAAATAACTTTTGCCGGCAACAAGTGAAATTTCAGAACAGGAGTAATAATGTAATGCCTGGCACTTAAGCGCGCACGAAACTGTGCGTGTATGAAACTGACGACCAAATGCGCTTTCCGGTAAGCCTTGCTGTGTTACTTTCACTGAGATCGGTGTTAGTTGTTAGGCCATGAAGACATTACATACAGTAAACTTATTATAGTAAAAGAAGGACAAAGTACCCAACGGCCTGCACTAGCACGCTGTAATTTTTGTTATGAGAGTAAAAGAGTTCCACAAGAGATCCTAAAAATTCGCAGCAAGAGCTGGCAATACTTCGTGCTAATAAATAAAGCTGGAGTGCACATCTACAAGGCAGATGGCCAGAAGAAAGAGCACCCCATTCTAGATCCCAAGAATTGTGACTGCTCTTGACTGTACGCGATACATGCATAGCGTATATATTGCAGTGTAGGTTGCCGGTACCATAATTTGAGCTCAGATAAATTTTTAAATCTTATTCTGCTTCCAACTATCGAAGCTTTGAACGCTAGATAGTGATGTACGTCGTTACAGATTCAGAGCGCCATTCCGGTCCACCATTTCTCATTATTCATTGCATTGTGCTGGCAGCTATCTGCGGGAAAATATTCAATCTCGTAAAAGAGCATAACCTGCAGGTAATAATTAGACCAGGAGTAGTCTGAATGGCTTATATTTTTCCGACAGCGGCCGACGTCAAATAAATCGGTTGCACGACGGTCAATTGCCAGTCGATATTTGACATCCTCAAAATTCTACAGCAAAAGCTGCGAATGATATCAGGCCGGCTGCATGTAACATAGATTAGTGCCATACACGTATCTCTGCTGAAAGCTATCTCCGTAACCTACAAAACTGGTGCAGAAATCTGCGGAGGTGCCCATTTCTTCGAACATCAAAACCATACACGTTGTCAAGCAAACATTGATCAGAATGATCTGATGGTGAGCTGTGGAGAGGGCCACAACAAAAATTTAAAGATAAACGTTGAATATTTGATACTTTGCAAACGTAATAACACAAGAGATTTCATTTCTAAAATATGCTCAAGATTATGTCGGCATTTCCTGGCTCCAACCTTCAATTTACTACTGACAGCACCTTCTCTTAAAACTTTCTTAACACCCTCAACTCAGCCTTAGTTGATAATCACACCTAAACCAAATGACATGAAGGATGGTGGGCTAGTATCTGGCCAGGAGGGCATGACTTCAAACGCACAAATGTTGAATGACCAGGTAACACATCTTACTGGCTTTAAGAGGAAGCTTTAGCTCGGGCCCGGCCTCCTCTTTAAATACATGGGAAATGAGAAATCGTTTTCTTTGCCACCACTGCACCAAACTTTTGTTTGTTCCATTTAAACGAAAAAAATTAAAATCTAGCGACTGTTGGTTGCGAGTTTTTGATTAGGTGGTCAATTGGTTAATAAAATTTTAAAAAATCGCAATTTTCACAGAACGTAACTATTAAGTTTACAACTCTGTAACTCAGCAATGAAAAATTCTATCACAGTTCTAAACACTGCACCTAGTGGTATATATAAAGCAGACAAAATTGATGTAATAGTCATGGCTTCCCCAAATAGAACACTATTTTGTGCGCAGAACGTTTGCAAAACCTTTGTTAACTACGTAACAAATTCACGTAAGAAATAAAGCGACATAACAAATTTGTCCGTTTGGATACTCTAATGGATTCAGTCTACAGAACTGCATCTAGTTGCAGGTACAGGAATTATAGGTGCAGAGCTATGGATTTGTAAATTTCATGCTTCTACGTTTCTCAAACTTATCAGTTTTTGAAAATTCTATTAAAGAAGTTCCGGCCGCAAATAAAAACTCTGCTTCCAACAATCTCTACAATTGAACTTTCTCTCTCAAATGCAGCAAATTTCATTAAAATCGTACCTGTGGTTATCTCAGAAAAGCGTTTCTGGGTTTACATGTATTTTAATAGGCAACATCGGAGTTGCGCCCGAGCTAAAGCCCCGTTTTAAGGCAAGTGTTAAAGTACTCCAAAAAGCAATGGCACACGACAGTTTCGTACAGCATGCTTAATTAAAAAAAAACAGAAGATGGCTGCACGCCTCTCCTTAAAATAAGTTATATTCTGCGAGGGAATCGATAGAAGGGTGTTGTTCTAAAAAGCACAACACGCTCACTGGACCGGCCACAGTTAAATTGCGACTACCGATAAAAGCAGTGAAGCGCCTATCACACGTTACATGTGTTGCTCCTATGCGAAATAGAAAACATGTATGCACGCAAAGCTTGGTTTTTAAATTATTTCCTGGAGCATCATTCTACCGGTGTTTTTCTTTTTATTCTGGTTGCGTAGTATTACGCAGTTTTACTATATTGTAAAGCAGCAAACGCAAAGCGTTAGCGTTAGCGTTGCGCGCACCACACTGCGCATGCGCTGTGCGTAAACAGTGCTGGAGCTCTTACGTCCGTATGCCATTTTCGGGATTTAGTGGTGAACGCTAACACACTTACGTACGGCAACATGGCGGCGCCAGTCGAAGTAAGAGCTGCCCGCTTCGGATCTATCGTGTAGTCGGCCTGAAATGTTCGTCTCATTCGCTCCCCACTAATGCTCGTGTTTGCTTTAGATGTGTCTGATGCTTCGACAGCGGCGTAGAGGTGAGAAATGGGCGTTGTTTTCGATATACGTTCTCAATTAGCCGCGCACTAGGCTTAACGATAGGGTTTGCTCATGTATGCTCATGTTTGCTGTATCCGCCTCGAGATGGCGCGCAAGTGTATTTCGCTCATTCGCTCGGTGTAAACCCGCAGGCCAAGCCGATACATGTCACGTTTTCTGCGCAAAACAGAGTAGTGTGGTCGGTGCTGGGGTCACGTTGCGTGTGCGCTTTACTAACGACGACGACATGAATCTCCTGAAGAAGGTGTTCGCCTTGAACACCTACCTAAGTGGGAAATCCGCTTTCTCGAAGCGAAATTGCCGGCGAAACGAAGGTCAGAGCCGTGTGGAGATAGCTTTCAAGATACAGTGCGGGCGACCGCCGCAGCCGGGCAGAGTTCTTCTTTCTTCTTTGTAAAGTTTTACGGGCCAAAACCAGCTCTGATTATGAGGCACGCCGTAGTTGAGCGCTCCGGATAAATTTTGACCACCTGGGATTCTTTAACGTGCACTACAACGCAAGCACACGGGCGTTTTTGCATTTCGCCTTCATCGAAATGCGGCCGCCGCGGCCGGGATTTGATCCCGCGATCTGACTAAGCCACCGCGGCGGGTGCAACCGGGCGCGTATTTCTATTTCAGCCCCCGTACAGCGCTCGACCGCTGGCGCCGCGCTGCGCCGCTCGCGCGTACCACGTTTCTAGCCGCCGCCGTTGGAACGGAGGAGGCGTTGACTGAGAACACGCTGGGTTGGGGCTGACTAGCCTGCTGTTAGGGGGATCGGTGGTATTCCTAAATAAACGCATCACTGTTTTGATGATCCAAATATAATCTCACTATCAGGGAGGGAGCAGTCTACCTGACTGGAGCAGTATTTTTTTATTTGGGGTGTTGCTACGCTGCGCTCCGCAACACCCCAACGACCGCCGCTTCGCGTCGGCGCCCGGCACCACGGCTTCCGCCGTGGCGCCGGGGTTCAAACGACCGCGCTGGCAAACAGAGAGGAAAACAAAAGGAAAAGCGTGATATTAAGATTTAAGGGAAAAAAAAACGAGCCAAGGCAGGATTGGAACCCGCGTACACCTAATCCCGAAGCGAGCACCGTAACCACTCGGCCATACAGCCACACTTGCAAAGACGGCAAGCATACAAACCATATGATTGCGCTCGAGCGCCCTCAGCGAAAGCAACCACCTAAAAACGCGGTACGCGCGAGCGGCGCAGCGTGGCGCCAGCGGTCGAGCGCTGTACGGGGGCGCAAATAGTAATACGCCAACCGGGCAAGTACAAGCGCGGTTGTAAACAGAGTAGAGGCTGCCTCCCCCCCTCCCTGCCGCGCTGCCTTTCCGCTTTACTTCATTCGCGTGCCAGACTGAGTCGCCAATTCTCCTTGCGCCTGGTTGCAAGATACGCATTTGGTGCCGCAGCACAGCGTCGCCCCCCTGCCTCCCTCCTTCACCCCTACGGCCTATCGCGCGGCGTTTGATCTCCGCCGCGGGTTCGCTCTCCGTGATAGCGCGTCCTACGCGCGCTTTCACTCGCACGTACGGCGCGCGGCGACCATTTTATCGCCTTTGGAGATTATACGGAACCTCACGGCAACGACGACGGTGACGACAGATATCCGCTTAAGGTGTCCATATAATTGCTATCGCAATAAAATGGAGAGAAAGGGTTCAGCGGTTCGAAAACGGAGGAGGAGGGTATGGCGGTCCACGAAATGAATGCTGATGATGGAGCGAAGCTCCTTGGACGATTTCGGCGGCTGATTCGAGTTTTCGCTTCAGAGTCTTGGTGCCGTTGCCGGCGTGCTGCTGCTTCTCGTGCTCGTTGCTAAGGGTTAGCTACGCGGCGTTGCCGTTAGGCTGCGTCTCGTTCTCGAAGTGTAGGGTCAGGGTCACGAGGTTTGCGCTTACGTTCGCGCTCCTCCATACCGCAGGGCTAAGTGTAGCGATAGCAGCGCGGCGCCGGCGCAACACCTGCGCGCGGTCGGTATGCGCGCTGCGGGCGCTCTGCGAACGGTTCTGCGCATGGCGTCGTGCGCTTGCTCGGGGAGGGGTTTCGGAGCGGCGCCCGCGCAGCGCGACACCTGTGCGCGGTCGGTATGCGCGCTGCGTGCGCGACGGGGAGCTACGACGACGACGGCGACAACGGACATCGTGAGAGCCTAAGGACCTTCGCTCCTAAAAAAGCGTAGTGTCTCGCAAGACGGGCTCTGCGGAGACGACCGCTACGAGATGGCGCCGTCGTATATTCACCCATGGCATGCAGCTTGCACGTCCACCGATACCCATCATCATCATCATCATAATCATCATCATCAGTCTGTATTTAGAGCCACTGCAGGATGAAGGCCTCTCCCTACCATCTCCAATTAGCTGATTCCTTTGTTGCGCCTGCAAATTTCCTAATTTCATCACCCCACCTAGTTTTCTGCCGTCCTCGACTGCGCTTGCCTGGTCTTGGTATCCATTCTATCACTCTAATGGTCCGCCGGTTATCCATCCTACGCATTACATGGCCTGCCCAGCTTCATCATTAGGTGCGAAGCCCCTTATGCGCCTGCGGTGTCGGCGTCTCCTGTCGTAATCGTCGTCGTCGTAGTCATCGTCGTAGTGACGGTAAGCAAACGGCTCGTGCTCGCGCTCGCCACGCGCTCGTGCCACTGCTCCCGCGTTCGTCGTCGTCGTAGTCTTCCACAGCTGGCTGCGTTGGCGTTCATCATTCCAGCGTAGAATTTTCACTTCTCTTCTGTCGTCGTAATGGGGAGGCCGCTTTACGGGGTTACGAGCCATTGCTTAAGGCAGTATGAGCCCATTAGCAGTGCATTACTGCATGCTTCGCACCTCCACAGGTTTCACGTTAGTGGAGTTGCATTTCGCTCAATTGGTCATTTGACATTTACGCTTAATTGTGCGGGGTGCGTTTTTAAATGCGAAACATTTGTTGGCGAACATTTGCTACTTTGACAGTATCTATCTAGCCGCCTACGTCTTTGTGCTCTCATGGTCGTTTCGTTAACTTGGTAGGTACCAAAATCGGCATAGTATGGCAGGAGTGTATGAGGAGTGATCGGTCATCACATGCGTGTCATGTAGGTCATGGAAATGACCCAGCGAAACAGATTAACACTCAAAAACCACTGACATGGTTTCGGACCTGGGCATCACGTGAAGGAAACATTAAATGAGGATGGTAGAAGTCATAGTCATGAGCATTACTCAGCAAAAACATCATGACTCAGCTAAAAAATATTAACACTCAAAATCCACTGGAATGGGTTCGGACGTGGGCAATAAGTGAAGGAAACACTAAAGGATGATGGTAGAAGTCATAGTCATGAACATGACCTATCATAAATTACATGACTCAGCGAAAAAACGTTAACACTCAAAAGCCACTGTGGGTTTTGACGTGGGTATTAAGTGAAGGAAACTTTAGACGATGGTGGTAAAGGTCATAGTCATGGCCATCATTGAGCCATAATGACAGTGACTCAACGAACAAATATTAACACTCAAAAATCACTGAAATGGCTTCGGAGGTGGGTACCAAGTGAAAGAAACACTAAAGCATGGCAGTAGAAGTCATATTCATGAGCATGACTCAGCAAAAACATCAATAACTCAGCGAAAAAAGATTAATACTCAAAACCACATAAATGGGTTCGGACGCGGGTACTTAGTGAAGGAAACACTAAAGGATTGTGGTAGAAGTCACGCTCACGACCATGCCATAGTCACGACCATGACTCAGCAAAAATGAAAATGACTCAGCAAAAAAAGATTAGCACTGAAAAGCCAGTGGAATGTGTTCGGATGTGGTAATAAGGGAAGGAAAAGGCTAAAGGTCGAACTGTAGTCATGAGCATGACTAAGGTTTTCGCCTTAAGGTTTCTCAGGTATAGCTAAAGGGACTCCTGAGGACTCATGATATGCGTGTCAAGTAGGTCATGAAAGAGCCGCCTAAGTCTTGGTGCTCTCATGGTCATTTCCTTAACTTGGTAGGCTCCGCGTACACTGCTTCGCATAACGTCAATTCCCACAGGCCGTGAGACCTGCCGGGTTTTTAGGAGCAAAGCTCCTTAGGCTCTCACGATGTCCGTAGTCGCCGTCGTCGTCGTAGCTCCCCGTCGCGCACGCAGCGCGCATACCGATCGCGCAGAGGTGTTGCGCTGCACCGGCGCCGCTCCGAAACCCCTCTCCGAGCAAGCGCACGACGTCATGCGCAGAACCGTTCGCAGAACGCAAACCGACCGCGCGCAGGTGTTGCGCCGGCGCCGCGCCGCTGTCGCTACAGCACTGCAGTATGGAGGAGCGCGAATGTAAGCGCAAACGTCGTGACTCTCATCCTACACTTCGAGAACAAAAAGTGGCAGCCTAACGGCAACGCCGCGAAGGTAACCCCGAGCTACGAGCACGAACGAAAAGCAGCAGCACGCCGGCAACGGCAGTAAGACCCCCAAGCGAAAGCTCGAGCAGCAGCCGTAATCGTCCAAGGAGCTTCACTCCATCTTCAGCATTCACTTCGTGGATCGACTGCCATTTTTTTTCTCCACTTTTGCATTTGTGATGCCACCACTACTGAAACGCTACTGCGAATGGAGTCAAACTTCAATACATCAGTTCGCACACGCCACATTACACAACCGCCAAAGTGAATATAGCTTCATCGGCTGTTTTCGAATAAACATTTTATGTACATCAGAAATTTTTGAAAGCTGCTAAGTGGGTCATTGTAGATTTACTTCTCGGCACATGCCTTTTAATCTACTGTCTGCATCAACGAAGGAACATAAGTGTGCCATTATTATTAGTCACATTTATTTAGTAATCCTAGATCTCGCCAATGCGGCTGTCCCGGCTTGGCGCCCTTTAGGTGCCACTTAGAGAGCCTGGGTTGGACCAACACCTTCTAGAGAGTTGGACACCCTTCCGGCGTTCCCCAGTCGCAGGCTACTAGGGCGAGCCAGGTGGACTGTCTGTGTACTGGTTTGACGAGAGTCTGGGGCGACGTTAGGTACCCTATGAACAAATGACGAGTCTTTGCACATAAACCTTGTGGAATCGCTGAAAACTAGATGAAAATCTGCATGAACATGACGGCCACCACTGTCGAAAAAAATATTTGAGAATATCCCCGTCAAGAACGTCGAAACCGGCAGGGATATGAGAGATTACACTACAGAAAGATCAACTCAGGAGTTCCTCAGCGATGGCTTAGCAACCGGCAGAGAACACTACGAGCCTTGGACCGACGAGCAATGCCTAGTTCACATATCAGCTCTACGTTCGCTCGAGCCTCGGCATCGTTATGATTCACAACGTAACCGTGATGCCTTACAGCTTGATATTTCTAATTTGCTCAAGTGGCCACTATCAGCGTCAAACATTTCTCGAACAATACAACCCTAGAACAGGGATTGTATGGTCTACTTTTTTTCCTCCGAATGTCAACTAGAATACCAGCTATCCCCGTTAGCTCTCTGATGCACACCGCTCTCTTCCTGTCTCTTAACGTCAGGCCTAACATTTTTCGTTCCATCGCTCCTTGTGCGGTCCTTAACCGATGCCACATATAAGCGCTGTATGAGCGGAGGTCTGACAGCGGCGGCTGCTGTGAATCGCGCCCGCGGGTCACCCACGCGCTGCCTCTCGCGATCTCGCGATATCGCAATCGTCGGCGAATTTTCGGGTTGCATTTTGTGATTCTCGATCCGTTATGTCTAAGTCCACGCTTCGCTGCTACAAACACGTCCTTGCCACTTGGTACTACTGCCTCCTGGTATGACTGGTAGTTTGATAATATCAAACAACTGTGTTAACACTAACATTGCGTGCATATTACGCATTGCTTTGCCATGCGCTCAGGAGCTCTTTACAAAGGGTCGTTGTTGTACGCTTAAATAGACAAAACGACTCCAAAATTCTTATACAACTTGCATTTCAACACCATAGGCATGTAATGGGTATGAATGGTGCTGCCCTATCAACGGAGCACGTTCGAGTAATCTTGGTCGTTTATCAAGATCTTCAATTTTGTTCAATTACCTACTGATTGATGAACATCGCGCCATCAGGAAAAGAAAAGATGCGTTATGTTGTCAGACTCCTAGTTCACATAATACCTAAACGGCTCACGTTGCAGATATCACCATACAATTTAAGATTTCTTCTTTTCTGCGAAACTTTAAGACAGCAAGTAAGTATGCATTGGCGCAGCCGGAAACATTGCACCTTGGTGTCTTGTGCCAATCACGCACTAGAATCCCCAGCTCATGTTGCGTAACAAGAACACACCCCACCCTTCCGCAGTCCCCACCTCGCCCGCCGCTTATCGCTCGGCCAGAAAAAGAACACTTCATTTATAGTCTTTCACTCCCCAGTTCAAAGATGAAAAAACTGGTCACATCAAATATAGCATGAAATAATATGAACTCCCTTTTCTAATTAACAAAACACTAGTAAAGCACTCGTTACCGTCCACTGGCGATGGCTATTTATTTATTTATTTTTATTAGTTACCTGCATCGCCCCGTAGGGCAATACAGCAGGAAGGTTAGAGACTTAACTAAATACATGAACAAATAATTACAATACGTGGAAGAAAGCATCATTTTCTGTGATGTATATAATGCGCGATGGCAGACTATTCCAATCTCGAACAGTTCTAACAAAAAAAAAAGAATAACGGAAAACGTCACCCCTACAAGAAAATTCCCTGACCTTCAAACAGTGGTCCAGTCGCTTAGATATGTAGTGTGGTGCCTGGATATATTGTTCGCAGTTTATGCCTGTTTTAGAATAATAAATATCGTGGAAAATTACTATGCCTATTTACTTTGTCGTTCAATAAAAGAAATAAATAAGAAAAAATTAATATTCTTGCGCTAAATAATATTTTGTTAAGCACGAATACGTTTGGAGAGTTCGACACTAAAGTTTAAATTTCTATGGGAACATTTCAGGTTTTAGTATGTCTGAGAGGCGCAAGTTTGATAAGACGGAGGAATATTACACTTAGCACAAGTGGGTTCAATATTCCTCACACATACCAGCGTCTTCAATGAAGCGGTAAAGAGCTTTTACTGCTGTGTAGTCCACTTTTGATGACTACGGGCTGAAGTCCATATCATGTGAAAAGGCCGATGTGTGTCAAATAAACGTCTTCATTGTTCAAGGCGTGGTCAACGTGTAACGAGCCTGGTGCAGTCGAGGAGTAGGTGGTATTTGTCCTTGCCATTGTGGCCGCGCGAACATACCTATACGCCTAATTTCAAATAGGAAGGGCGTGGTGTAAGCAATTCCGAAGTGAAGACGATGTATAAGAGAGTCGAGGCGATGTGCAACATGATAATATTGTATACGACGCGTAGGTCACCTACGTCTCGCACTTATCATCCCGCACTTACCACCTACTCCGCACTTATCAACTACTCCGCTAAACCTGTTCAATTCGATTTGCCTTGCTCTGACCCACCCGATGAAGTTCCCAGCAGACTGTGCTCCGCCGAGCGCATTCGACTCCCCCCACAAGGCATGACGCATCCTCTTCTCCCCCTTTCCACCTCTGCCTGACGGTGACTATATTCTTTCTCCTCTCGCGGACTTCTTCCTTACCCATCACGTTGCTCTTCCGTACACCGTCGGCATTATCACCAACAACTCCACCAGCCTTCCTCTCATCAACTTCGGTATTGGGGACCACGTCCTACCACGTCCATCTGCCTTGGGCACGCTGTCCTCCTCCCAAGACTGCCAGTTATCATTCTTGACTGCTGGTGTTACGTCGTCTCCCGTTGACTTATCTTGTTTTCCGGCTGTCTTTCCGGATTTCACAAACATGATTGCTCCTGATCTTCCGCCTCACCCCGCCGACCAGCCATGCCACCTGCTTGCCTCGTTCAGCGACATTTTTGACCTGAATAGTCGTCGTTTAGGCCAGACCTCTCTCCCGACACCGTATTGACACCGGTGACGCACACCCTATTCACAGGCAACCATAGCGCGTCTCTTTGCATGACCGACAAGTCATTCACACGGAGGTCGAGAAGATGCTCTTTCGAGGTATCATCGAACCGTCATCCAGTCCTTGGGCGTCCCCTGTCGTTCTAGCTAAAAAGAAAGACGACACCTGGTGCTTCTGCGTGGATTACCGGCACCTCAACAAGATAACCAAGAAAGACGTTAATCCTCTACCACACATTCATGATGCCCTCGACTGCCTCCACAGTACCAAGTACTTTCTTCCATCGACCTTCGTTCCGGCTACTGGCAGATTGCCGTCAACGACATGGAACGCGAGAAGACTGCCTTTATTACGCCCGACGCCTTATACCAGTTTCAAGTCATGCCGTTCGGTTTATGTAATGCTCCAGATACATTTGAACGCATGACGGACAGACCCCTGCATGGTCTGAATTGGTCCATCTGTCTTTGTTACTTAGACGACGTCATCGTTTTTGCTGCTACATTTGCCACGTACCTGGAGCACCTCTCGCTCGTTCTTTCTGCTTTTCGCACTGCTGGTCTTCAACTTAAATCATCTAAATGCCACTTCGGCCGCCGACAAATTGCTATCTTCGGTCATCTTGTTGACTCATCTGGTGTACGTCCTAACCTGGACAATGTTCGTGCTTTACAGAAGTTTCCCGTGCCAACCTGTACTAAAGATGTACGGAGCTTCGTGGGTCTGTGCTCATACTTCCGCCGCTTCGTGCACAATTTTGCGGAAGTTACCCGTCCTCTTACTACTCTTCTGAAGCCAGACGTTTCATTTTCTTGGGGCCCTGCGCAGGCAGCCACCTTCTCGAAGCTTACCTCCCTCCTGACTTATCCACCCATCTTGGTGCACTTCGACCCATCTGCTCCAACAGAAGTCCGCACTGATGCCAGTGGTCGTGGAATCGGTGTTATTTTATGCCAACATCAGCGAGCTCACGACCGCATAATTGCATACGCCAGCCATCTGATTTCTCCCGCTGAGCGGAATTATTCCATCACTGAACGTGAGTGTGTTGCGCTTGTCTGGGCAGTGGCGAAATTTCGTCCTTACCTATATGGTCGGCCATTTAAAGTCACCACAGACCATGCACTATGCTGGCTTTCCTCCCTGAAAGACCCTACCGGTCGCCTAGGGCACTGGGCGCTACGCCTACAGGAATACTCGTACAAACTTGCCTATAAGTCCGGCCGTTTACGCCAAGATGCCAACTGATTGTCCCGCCATCCAGTCGACCCTCCTGATGTTCTTGCAACCGATGCTTCTGCTTATGTATTGTCGCTATCTGCTTTCGCTGACCTCGCTACCGAACAGCGCCGAGATCCCAACATGCCTGATATCATGGACAAGCTCACATCTAAATCAAGCGATCCCTCGCTTCGCTTGTTCGTACTCCAGGACGGCATTTTACATCGGGCGCCGCATGCACCCTAGCGGACCTGAGATGCTGCTTGTCGGTCCCCGGCACCTTTGTACCACTGTTCTGTCCCAGCTGCAGAATATACGAACTTCTGATCACCTTGGGGAATCTCGTACGTACCACCGTGTTCGGCGACGATTCTTTGGGCGTGGTCAGTTCCGATCTGTCCGCCGCTATGTCGCTTCGTGTGAGTTATGTCAGCACCGGAAGAAGCCGTCCATGCTCCCTGCTGGTCGACTCCAACCTCTTGACGTTCCTGCCGAACCCTTCTATCGCGCTGGTGTAGACCTCCTAGGACCTTTTCCCACATCTACCTCCGGCAACAAATGTATTGCCGTCGCAACCGATTATACAACTTTGTTTGCGATCACCAGAGCCCTATCAACCTTCTGTGCAACCGACGTAGCCGAATTCCTGTTGCACAACGTCATTCTTCACCACGGCGCTCCTCGTCAACTTCTTACGGACCGGGATCGCTACTTCCTCTCTACAGTTGTGGACGACTTGCTCAGCTGCTGTTCTACCAAACACAAACTTACTACTGCACACAATCCGCAGATGAACGGTCTTACTGAGCGGCCTAATCGAACAATAACGGACATGCTCTTAATGTATGTGTCTTATGACATCGTGACTGGGATACTGCTTTCGCTTTTGTAACATTCGCCTACAATTCCTCAAGCCACGACACTGCCACTTACTCGCCATTTTATTTGTTATACGGCCGCGATCCTGTATTGCCTTTTGACACAATACTGCCTACTACTCAAGAGCCCGTGTCTGAGTATGCCCGCTACGTCATTGCCCGAGCCGAACAAGCATGCTAAGTTGCTCACCATCGACTTTGTGCTTCCCAGAACAGGAAAGCATTTATGGCAGTTGTCACCGTAACGCTTACTAGCTTACTATACTCCCGGGGAACTTGTCCTTCTACGGTCTCCGACCCGCCGCGTTAGCCTCTCTGAAAAACTAATGTCTCGTTATTCCGGTCCTTACCGGGTCCGGCACCAGGTGACCGACATGACCTACGAGATCTTTCCGGTCACACCTAATACTCGCTCCCTCCAGACTTCCCATGACGTTGTTCATGTCAGCCGCCTGAAAGGCTCCCAGTCCTCTCCTACCTAGGAAGCACTGGGAAGGCGCTTCCACACGGCGTGCAAATATGTTATACTGCTTTGCACAACATCGAGGAAAAGGATAACCAGCTTTCGGCTGAAGAAGACGACGCTTCACTGACTGACTGGTTGTGTAAATCCTGTCAATCGTGTACATATTGTAAATTAATTTACCCGCCTTGCTTCTTCCCACCGTCACAATATTGTGAGCGCTACATATTGCCCACTTTCACCTTCATCATCCTACATTGTGCATCTTCCTCATCTGTATATATCATCATCAGTTGCAACGCATCCTCTTCCTGTGGCAGCACGAGGTCGGCTAGAATAAAATGGCCGCTTATATATGGTGGAAGGGTGCTTTTCGTTCCGGAAGACCTCTTGCACGTCCTCACTGGATCTCCGCTCTGGTCGATGCAAAACACCATCAGCCATGCTCGCTCCAGCGAATCCAGGCACACCCGATGCTACCACTCTATTGAAGCCTTCGCCATCCGTCGTGACCATGAACAGCCGCCAGCGTGACCCACAATTCTTCTCTCGTCTACCAGAATGACGTCGAGAGCTGGCTTCAAACTACAACCTCGTAAGGGACTTCAACAAGTGGGACAGTTCACAGAAGTTGCGGAACGTCCCGTTCTACCTGTCCGATGTCGCGAAAGCCTGGTTGTGGGACCATTACCCAGATCTTCCTGAATGGGAGACGTTCACGCAACATCTTCAGCAGGTTTTCGGCGCTCCCGCTGTTCGCGCTGAGGTCGCGAAGAAGAAGCTCATTGAGCACATCCAATTTCCTGGGTAATAATACACCTCATACATTGAGCATGTGCTTCTGGTGTGCAAGCGTGTGAACGCCATATCCCTAGTGCGACCAAATCCGCTATATCGTTAAAAGCATAAACACCGACGCCTTCAACGCCCTTGCTACGAAAAATCCTGCTACCATCCAGAATGAGATCACTACTTGCCAACGCCTAGCGGAACTCCAGTCCCTTCGATTATGCACCGATACCTCGGACATTCTTCTCCCTTCGGCCATGGACTAGCGCGCGCTGATCCGCAACATCATTCGTGAAGAGACGGGACAGTATTTTTACTGTCCCTTCTGTACCGACCGGCTTGCGCGACATGATTAGTCAAGAGATCACGTCCACTTCGCGTCTACCGTGCTCTGCCGGCCTCTGCAGTCGTCATGTACCAACGTATACCGACGTTGCGGCGTTTCTTCAGCCATAATCACCCCTCTGCCTACACCAGAAAACCACGCTCCTGTGGCTTCCCTGTCACCACCAGTGCATTTGGAGCGTTGCTACTCCGCTACCCGTCCTGTTCGATCCATTTGCGATTACTTTGGCTATCGAGGGCACATCTCCGGATTTTCTCGCAAGCTTCAACAGGATGAGCAACGTGGCTATCTATGCTCCTGAGAAACGTACAGCTGTGCGTCCCAGAACTGGCTATCAGCGCACCTCCTACCGCTCTACCTATCACCGGCCACATTCTCATCCCTACCCTACTGAAACGACTGTGTGTTCTGGTGAGTCTTGCCGCAGATCATCTTTTCTACGTCGTTGTTCAATGTCGCCTCTCCGGCCCACTTCTTATGTCACGAACGCTCACTACGAAAACTACCTGTTGCAGTTATAGGAGGGGAAACAGCATCCACTGGACAGTCAAAATTCCTCAAGATGGACCGTAGAACCTGTTGGAAGTGTTTGTAGAATGTGTACGCATCGAAGCTCTCCTTTACACAGTCGCTACCATTTCGATTATTCGTGCCGATTTTGTTCCCGCGTCCGAAAACTAACAACGTCATACTCCAGCCCTTCTCTCCGTGGAAAGACCAACGGTAATATTCGTTCAATCACGCAGTGTACTGTTCTTGTCTCCATGGACGCAATTCATCACCACATCGTTTTTGCAGCCGTTCGTGAGCGTACACATGAACTCTTTTTGGGGTGGGACTTCTTATCTTCTGCGTCCGGCTCTATCTCTTGTCGTCGGCACCTCATACAACTGGATGCCACCGGCTATTCTCTCCCTAACCATGAATAACGCATACGCCTCGTCACATCTTCCGATTGCGTTCTTTGGCAATCTAGAGCAGAGATAAGTGTCAACTCCAGCAACATCGTCGATGGCGAAGTACTCATTCTACCCTACGGCCATACCCTATCTTTAGGCATTCTGATTACGCCAGCCCTTATTCGCTACTCTGAGGGGTCTGCATTGCTTACCGCCTTAAATGAAGCTCCCGAACCCCCACTCTTGCCCCGTGGTTAACCGTCACTTGCGCTGTTGACGCTCATCCTGTTGCAATTGTCGCCATTTCGACAGTGCCAGGAAAGTCATGATCACCGCCAAGTAATGCCTCTTTCACAGCATTGTCGGCAACCACAAGCCTTTACCTGACACCTGCTCAGGACCAAGATCTCAGTATGACTACCGCCGCTACTCACCAGATAGACTGACAGCTCCGGCATTGTTCATCGGCACCCACATCGCTTATCTCTTACAGAGCACAAAATCATCGAGTACAACGTGTCAGACATGCTTCGACGAAACGTCAGACGTCCTTCCTCGAGTCCCTGGTTAAGCCCGGTTGTTCGAGTGCAGAAGAAAGACGGTTTAGTGCGTTATTGCGTCGATTACCACGCGCTGAACAAACTCACGCGCAAAGATGTTTACTCCCTCCCACGGATACACGATGGTCTAGGTTCGTTACACTACACCGAACATTTTTCTAGCCTGGACCTCAGATCAGCCTACTGGCAAATACTGATGTCCGAATCCGACAAGGAAAAAACGGCGTTCAATTGCCACTCCAGATGGGCTATACGAGTTTAATGTAGTGCCTTTTGCACTGTGCAATGCGCCTGCCACCTTCGAACGCATGATCGAATAACGCCTTGCGTGGTTTGATATGAAACAATGATAAAAAAACTTCAAGGACGCTTAAGCTTCGCCTTTAAGAGAGGAACACAATAGGATTCAAAAATCGCATTTCTGAATATGAGGGTTAACCTCTCCGTCAGTTAAAAAAAAGGTCGGAGAACGCTTAAGCTTCGCCCTTAAGAGTGGAACTCAATATCATTCAAAGATCGCATTTCTGAATATGAGGGTTAACCTGTCCGTCAGATAAGAAAAACATGGAGGGCGCTTAAGCTTCGCTCTTTAGAGTGGAATGCAATATCATTCGAAGAACGTAGTTCCGAGTATGACGGTTAACCTCTTCGTCAAATAAAAAAAAACTTAGAAGACGCTTAAGCTTCGCCTTTGAGAGTGGAGCGCAATAGCATTCAAAGATCGTATTTTTGAATATGAGGGTTACCTCTGCGTCAGAAAAAAAAAGTTGCAGTGGCTTAGCTCGGCTTTGCCAGGATATACGTAGCGTTAGCAAACGTTCAGCTGATTATTCTTAGCTTATTCTTAAGTTTATTCTTAAGATAAGATTATTCTTATGAGTCAAGCTTCTCCGTTCTTCTGCGCTGTTGAGCAGCATTTGCGCTCTCCTTCTCCATGGCTATACCACACAGGCAAACGCCAGTCAGAAGCGCAGCGGCTCCAGCGCAGTGTCAGACGGTGACTGCACAGCGAGCGCGCGCCGGCGCCAGTGCGTCTACCACGGCTACGACGTCACTCCTCTGGAATGCGCAGACCGGCGGCGGTGATCCGCGCGCGGCGGCGGCGGAGTGCGCTAGAGGTGCCGGCTCCGGTAGCTCCGGTGCGCAAGCCGTGTGACATCACTGATCCTTGCGCATGCGCAGCACGGCTCTTGATGTGCCGTGCGAAATGGGCTTGGCTAGGCCAGTGTAGCTAACGCTACAAAACACCGCATATCCACCGTTGAATTATGATGAGTGGGCGAAACTCCGGAGGGAATCATCGGGTAAACTGTGCATCTTCCGTGTAATTCGCCCAGTCTCGCCGCACTAAATCGAACGATTGACTTCCACCAATGACACGCGCCATATGTGACGTCATTCCTATTTTATAACAGCACCCTTCATTATAATTGCACCATCTCCCGCTTAAGGGGACGCTAGCACAAACGCGTTAGAAACGTTCAGTACTATCTAGTAAGGGGGAGAGGCCACAGCGTCTTACGCAGCCGTTTACACATGCCGGAACGTGCACCGCGTTTGCCGACGCCATCACATGACTGCTGAGAGAGTATAACCCCCGTATTCATAAACGCTCCTCGACTTGAACTTGACTTGCCACCGCCTTCAACGCGTTTCGAACGCGCTGCCTAAGGCGGTGGCAAGTCAAGTTCAAGTCGAGGAGCGTTTATGAATACGGGGGTAAGGCGGAGAGGCCACAGCGTCTTACACCAGCTTCTTACACGGGCCGTAACGCGCTAGCACAAACGCGTTAGAAACGCGCAGTCTTTCGTTAATGTTGGGTATTTATTGTCATCGTGGTGCGTGTGTCCATGTGCGCTTCGTGGCGTAGTGGTTAGCGCCGCGCGTTCGGAAGCGAGGGGTCCCTGGTTCGATTCCGCGCTACGGAGACAACTTTCGGAATTTTCTTTTTATAAAACATCTGGCGTGTTTCGTTGGTTTATTTCATCAATCAACGGCGTTTTGAACAATACGTTTAGTTTATACCGACATCTGGTACTAGCGTTAAGACTGGTTGTACACTACGACGGGGACGAACGGGTGCCGCTATAAGGAGCTTCGCCCCTAAAACGCCGGAAGCGTTCTCCGGAAGCCGGAAGCTGGCTTCCGGTACCGGAAGTGGAAACGGAACCGGAAGCGGAAGTCGGCTTCCGGTTATACTATACATATACATATATATGTATATATGGGTATACATACATATAGGGACACACAACGCCATCTATTGAGCAATTCATAAAACTAGACGTGGCTACCTACTACGACGGGGACGAACGGGTGCCGCTATAAGGAGCTTCGCCCCTAAAACTGTCAGCCCTTCCACTGGGGTGGAGATGGAAGACCAGTGATGCTGTACTATGGTGGGAATTATGTGTTCCCAATTAAGACTATTAAGATGTGATGGTATAATTGGTTATTTGAACAATTAAAGAATCAGAAATATACATGATCCGGTGGTTTTCATTTATTTAGTGCCCACACGGACGATGGCCTTATGGTCGCCACGGTACACCGCCATAGAGTGTGCGGCAAAGGTTGACACGTTCTTCATAAACACGTCACCAACGCCACGCACGTTCGGTGCGAACGCGGGCAAAACGCCACCGCCGTCGACAACAGTTCTGCGCGTTGTTTCTGTGAACGGACACATCCGCTGTAAGAACGCTGGCGTGAGCAAGCGCGCTTGCTACAGTGGGCGAAGGTTCATGCGGTCTATCGTGTCGCATCAACGGAAACTGGGCGGCGAAAGCACAGCGCATACAAAGGTACGAGCCGTGTTGCATATCGCTTTCAAGATACGGTGCGCGCGACCGCCTGGCGCCGCGCAAAGTAAAAGTTGCTTGCAGAGCAGAATCCCCCACCCCTCCCTCCCGAGCTGCCTTCCCGCTGTCCTCCTTTCGCGTAGGAGATTGAGTCGCCAGTTCCCCGTCGCTCGTTGCGTTGTTCCGAACGAACGAACGGCACACGGCCGGGCCATGGCAAGTCGTGAGGGCAACTGATAAGAGCGGTAGCGCGATGTCTACAGATCGCGTCCGGCAACGGAAGTAGATGATGGACGGGAAGTAGATGAACAATTTTCGGCTCTATGTGCGTGGCGGTTTCCCGTCAGTTGTGCCGTAGCACAGGTTTCAATACGGATCATGGATGGCCCATTGTTATACCCCTCGCCGCTGCCAATGCCTCTTTCACAAGTGTCGCGATACTCGGCGACGGCACAAACCATCTATTTTTGTGCCCTTTTGTCTCGGGACCTAGAGATCGGGCCAGCGCAGTTATCAGTAGTTCCCCTTTCGACTCGCTATGGGACGGACGTTCGTTTAACCACATCCTCCAGGATCCTGACGATGTCGTGTTGTGTACCTAGGCTATGAGCGCTGTGGCTCATACGCTAGTCTATGACGATGGGGCGGACTTGGCGCAGCACACGCAATACTTGGCCATCGCGCCGGACGAAAACAAGAGGCCGGTGTCCTTGCTTTTTGACGATCATCCCGAAGACGCTCAATATAGTCAATAATAATAATATATCTAATCACTATATCAATATTCACTAGAACAGACCCACCATAGTCACTGCTTCGCTGGCTTCATCTTCACAGTAGTTAAAGGCCTCTGAATTTAATTTACACCATGGAGCTCCACGCGTTCTCCTCAGTCTCGCCTCGCGGACTGCCGTCACCTCGCCCTCATTGAGTGGGCCCTCGAGCAGCACTTTCGGCATGACCCGTAACTCTTGCTTCTGTCCTGTGCAGGCTGCTATCGCACTCCTGTTGGCGCTATCAACGGACACACTCACGGACTTGGAATGCGTTTCCGCGCATCTTCGTCACGAAACCTGTGTTTGCATCGATGTCGACGCGCATTTTCCTGCCGTGGTGTCATCAGCAAGGCTCGTCTTCCGTGCGCCAACCACATCGACCGCTGCATCGGCCATCAAGGAACATTTAAACGACTTCCCTGAAAACTTCTCCTTCAGTGGACACTCGAGCAGCACTTTCGGCATGGCCCGTAACTCTTGCTTCTGTCCTGTGCAGGCTGCTATCGCACTCCTGTTCGTGCTATCAACGGACACACTCAGCGACTTGGAATGCGTTTCCGCGCATCTTCGTCACGCAACCTGTGTTTGCATCGATGTCGACGCGCATTTTCCTGCCGTGGTGTCATCAGCAAGGCTCGTCTTCCGTCCGCCAACCACATCGACCGCTGCATCGTCCATCAAGGAACATTTAAACGACTTCCCTGGAAACTTCTCCTTGAGTGGACACTCGAGCAGCACTTTCGGCATGGCCCGTAACTCTTGCTTCTGTCCTGTTCAGGCTGCTATCGCACTCCTGTTGGCGCTATCAACGGACACACTCACGGACTTGGAATGCGTTTCCGCGCATCTTCGTCACGCAACCTGTGTTTGCATCGATGGCGACGCGCATTTTCCTGCCGTGGTGTCATCAGCAAGGCTCGTCTTCCGTGCGCCAACCACATCGACCGTTGCATCGTCCATCAAGGAACATTTAAACGACTTCCCTGGAAACTTCTCCTTCAGTGGACACTCGAGCAGCACTTTCGGCATGGCCCGTAACTCTTGCTTCTGTCCTGTGCAGGCTGCTATCGCACTCCTGTTCGTGCTATCAACGGACACACTCACCGACTTGGAATGCGTTTGCGCGCATCTTCGTCACGCAACCTGTGTTTGCATCGATGTCGACGCGCATTTTCCTGCCGTGGTGTCATCAGCAAGGCTCGTCTTCCGTGCGCCAACCACATTGACCGCTGCATCGTCCATCAAGGAACATTTAAACGACTTCCCTGGAAACTTCTCCTTCAGTGGACACTTGAGCAGCACTTTCGGCATGGCCCGTAACTCTTGCTTCTGTCCTGTGCGGGTCTGTACTAAACTTTCTTTATACGCTAGAAAAAGTGATGACCGCTTCTGAGTGCTGTTCTCGTGCCCACGGGCGCTGTGTGAGACCATTTGCGAATGCTTGACTTCGTCGTTTGCCTTATTGTTGATCTGTTCAGGAGATGTTGAGACTAATCCTGGGCCTAATACTAGGGCTGACGCACTTTCGATATTGAAACACTGCCTGACGACCCTGCAGAACAAATGAAGATAATGTTTCGCTTTATTAAAGATATACACACCCGCTCACTCCAGTCTTCAAAAGCTTTAGCCGAACAAGCCAATGATATTAAAGCTGTCAAGAATGGCCAAAAAATATGGAAGCGAAATTCACAGTATTGAGCAAACGTATGGATGGTATCGAAGAAAAATGCAATAATTTCGAGGCACAGGGCGTAGTACTGTCTACTATGAAGAGCACTGTCGGGGCCCTAAAAGAAGAAAATGAGATTCTTCGGGCTCGCGCCAATGAGTTTGAAGACAAATGTCGGCGAAACAACCTAATCATTCGCAACGTTCCAGACGCTAAAGAAACATGGGAACAAACCCAGAAGAAGATTATATCTGCTTTGAAAACCGTACTTCCATCCTTTTCATCCGACTCAATTGAACGTGCTCATCGCTTAGGTGTTTTTTCAACGGGAAAATGCCTATCCGTAATTGTAAATTTCTCGAGTTTTAAAATAAAAGAAAATGTTCTTCCACACGTAATCACCGCCAAACAAACAGTATCACTCTCAGCGAAGACTACTCCCCCGCAACCCGTCTCGCTCGGGGAAATCTTATCGAGTTGGGTAAAAGGTCAGCCCGGTGCACCTGCGTTTATACTAAGACACGACAAACTACTGATGAACGACAGGTGCTACGTTTCTGACGCCGAAATGAAATGCGTGACAGAAAAACCGTCGCAGGGCCAACGCGCAAGGAACATAGTTCCCGCAGGTAATTTGACTTAGCGGAGCGAGAGGGGAAGTGGACAGACTTCACAGCACCATGTGTCCATCTTTTTTACTAACATTAGAAGTGTGCTGAACAAACATTTTTCATTGTCCTCAGCGATTGACACTTGTTCTCCACACATTGTCGCCTTAACAGAAACTTGGCTTTCGAACAACAATAATGATTCTGAAACCTTTGAGGGTGCCCATCGCCTCGCTATTTATAGGGAGGATCGTGCTGTGAGTCGTGGAGGCGGCGTTCTACTTGCCATTTCTAACGACATTACTTCTTCGCGAATTTCTGTTGCTACTGACCTCGAAATCGTCTGGGCTACATTTAAAATTCATCACCAGAAGGCAGTTATAGGCGTATGCTACCTATCTCCTTCTTCGTAACCCACATTCGTTAGCGAATTGCACGGTGATTATAATTAATAACGTATCATCCCGCTTTTCATCATCGACCCTTTATTTATTAGGCGACTTTAACCTTACGAACATTAAATGGAACACTGAACCTCCTTCATTACTGCCTTTTTCGTCTGAGGCCAAAGAATGCTTAGATTTATGTTCCACTTTTTCTTTTTCGCAAGTGGTCACTCAACCTACTCGGAATACTGCTAGTATCTCAAACACACTCGACCTAGTACTTACTACTGAACCCATACTAACTTCCAACATTACCTTCCTTCCGCCTTTAGTTGACCATTCTGCTATGCATTTTACCATTAGTGCCAACCATCCGAAAAATATGAGGAAGAAGAAAACAATACTCGACACATAGGAGAGCAAACGTCGAGGCGATCAATAGCGAGTTATGCACGTTTCTTGACACATTCCTGACTAACATTGATGACCATTCTGTGCAAACTAATTGGGACATGTTTACTCATAATGTAAATGTACTAATGAACAAAAAATATGTTCCCAGCCGTACCTTAACTTCTAACCCACAAGCCCCCTGGTGTAACAATCGCATCAAACGATTTTCTAACCGTAAAAAGCGTATCTACCGCTCAGCTAAGTTGTCCTCCAGCGCTTCTCGTTGGACGGCATTCAAGGCGGCTTCCCACGAATATATTCAAGCTTTAAAACTTGCTAAACGTACTTTTCTTACTGTTACTCTTCCATCTATTCTTAAAACTAGAACTAAAAAATTTTGGGAAATAATTAGACCTGTTTCTGATAACTTAATCTTATTAGACGACTCTATTGGGCAGCCTGTTCCTAAAAATGGTGCTGCAACTCACCTTAACGAAGCCTTCATTAAAAATTTTTCGAGAGTTCTTAATACGCAACTTCCCGAGTTGCCTAACTATGATTATCCAGTCTTGTTCCCAGTAACAGTTCATACATCTGGTGTTGCTGAACGTATTGACAAACTAGACTACAATTCTTCACCAGGCTTCGACTCAATTAACACCACGTTTTTAAAAACTACTTCAGCGTACAGTTCTATTATACTAAGCAAAATTTTTGAACAGTCACTCAACACAGGCACTTTACCTTATCAGTGGAAGGTTGGGAAGGTGGTTCCGCTTCACAAATCTGGTGACAAAAACATAGCAACCAACTATCGCCCCAACTCACTTACCAGCACGTGCTGCGAACTACTCGAACACGTTGTATTCAAAAACCTCGCCGACTTTCTTGAAGATAACACATTTTTTTTCACCTGCACAACATGGCTTTAGGAAATCATACTCATGTGAGACTCAACTCGTATCCTTCATTCATCAGTTGCATGAAATTCTTGATCGTTCATCATGCGCTGACTACATTTTTTAGACTTCTCAAAAGCTTTCGATAAAATCCTGTCACAAACTTCTAGTCCACAAACTAAACCATTTGAATATTGATGGTAATTTTTTAAAATGGATCGAATGTTTTCTTGTTCATCGCTCACAATACGTTAATGCTAACGGCTGCAATTCACCGATGTGTTCGGTTGCTTCCGGAGTGCCCCAAAGATCGGTTCTCGGTCCTTTGTTGTTCTTAATATATATTAACGACCTTCCTTCGCGAGTAACTTCTAACGTTCATTTCTTCGTTATAATTGTGTTATCTTTAGAGAAATAACTACAGATTGTGAGACTAACCACCTTCAATCCGACCTTGACATAATATCTAAGTGGTGCAGTTTATGGCTAATGGAATTAAATGTTAACAAGTGTAAAGCTATGCATGCATCTAGGACACCAACGTCTCTCAAGTATACTATTTAAATAACCTTCCTTTAGAACCGGTAACTTCGTACAAATACTTAGGAATTCATATCACATACAACCTTACCTGGACAACCCACATTAATAATATAGTGAACAATGCTAACCGCTCTCTTGGTTACTCAAGGCGAAACTGTTTTAAGGCTCCGCTCTCTTTGAAATTATTGCTTTTTAAAACATTAATACGCCCGAAATTAGAATACGCTACATCAGTCTGGGACTTTAATACCCTAAACTTAATTAACGCATTAGAATTAGTTCAGAATAACGCTGCTCGTTTTATTCTTTCGAACTACAACAGAACTTCCAGCGTAACAGCCATGAATACTAACCTTTCTCTTCCATCTCTTGCAGTTCGATGTAAAGTTTCCCGTTTATCATTATTTCACAAACTTTTTCACCATACAAGACTGCATGATGTATTCATTCATACTCCACACTACGTATCTCGTCGCATCAATCATTCTTACAAGGTTCACGTCCCTTCTTGCAGGACAAATACATTTTCCCTGTGATTCGTACCTCGGACATCACTCGAGTGGAACCATCTTCCCGCAAACATTGTATCCATCAGCGATAATTTCTTGTTTCGTGATGCCTTAACCAACATTACTTGCTAGAAGGCGGTTTCATGTACTCGTATATCTTGTCTTTTTATTGTAATTCCTTTTTTCCTTTGCTCATTGTATTGCTACTGAATTATTTGTCAAATTGTATTTTTATGTTGTACTTGTTTCTCTTGTAATACTTACTGTTTGAATTTACCTGTAACCCACTCCCCTCTGTAATGCCTTCACATGCCTTGAGGGTATAATAAATGAAATGAAATTAACACCGGCATCTCCGAGGACGCTCGGAAGACTCGCTACGACTCGACTAACCAAGCTGTCACACTTTCTCCTGGATACGAAGTTCTCCTTTGGACTCCTGTGCGTGTTCTCGGCTTATGTGAAAAATTCCTCACTCAATTTATTAGACCTGACACGTTCATTGAGCAGACGTCCCCTGTTAACTGGCACGTCTCACCACTTAGAACGCCACCCGGCCATCCGGCCACTGGAGCATGGCATACATATACTATATATATATATATATATTATAAAGGAGATTTATTGGGGTTCGTAGCGAGAACCGGTCGTAGGATGCACCGAGCACAGTCCTTTCGCTCGAGCTTCTGCCGCGCGCTTGATGCTGCCGATGCTGCTGACTCTGCGCCGACGTTCATCATATTCCTTACAAGGGCCCCGCGGAAATAAAGGAGCACTCATGGCGACTTAGTTGGCCGGAAGGACGATAGAATGGTGATACGGCTTGAGACGCTGAACGTGAACGACTTCGCAGTTCCGACATCGCATGTCGGACGGCGGCTTGAGCGGCTCAACCAGGTAATTAACGGATGATGTTCTCTCTGGAACGCGGTATGGCCCGTCGTACTTCGGGAAGAGTTTTGAAGCGAGCCCAGGCGTGCGGTGTGGCATTAGTAACCAGACGAGGGCGCCCGGGAGAAAAGTAGGAGTCGAGTTCTGGGCGTCGTGAACGGCTTTTCTACGGCTCTGGTCATCTGAGGTGAATTGGCGGGCCAGCTGGCGACATTCTTCGGCGTGTCTGGATGCTTCTGAGATCGGCATGCATTCGGATGGGTCTGGCCGGTAGGGCAGAATGGTGTCGATTGTGTGCGAAGAATTATGGCCGTAAAGAAGGTAAAAGGGTGAGAATCCGGTAGTGGCCTGAGTGGTGGTGTTGTAGGCGTAGGTGACAAAAGGAAGAACTAGGTCCCAATTAGAGTGATCAGGTGAGACGTACATGGCGAGCATGTCACCAAGAGTTAGATTGAAGCGTTCCGTGGTACCGTTAGTCTGTGGGTGATAGGCAGTGCATTTACGATGCACAATAGCGCATGCAGCAAGCAGTTGTTCGATGACTTCAGATAAGAAGGCGCGGCCTCTGTCGCTTAAAAGTTCACGTGGACCTCCATGACGAAGGAGAAAACGGCGTAGCATGAAATTGGCAACCTCCGGCGCTGTAGCATTTGGTAGAGCAGCAGTCTCCGCATAACGTGTTAAGTGGTCTACCCCAACGATGATCCACCTGTTACTGGTAGGAGTCAACGGAAGTGGCCCGTAGAGATCTATGCCCACGCGATCAAAGTGTCGGGATGGGCCTTGTAAAGGTTGGATTTCACCGGCGGAGCTGTGCGGTGGCACTTTGCGGCGTTGTCACTCATGCCAAGAGCGGACGAAGTTGCTGACGAAATTGTACATTCCCCGCCAGTAATAGCGGTGGCGAAGTCTTTCGTAGGTCTTGAAGACTCCCGCGTGGCCACACTGAGGGTCGACGTGGAACGAGGAGCAGATCTCTGACCGCAAGGTTCGCGGAATGACGAGTAACCATCTGCGTCAAGTGATAACAATGTGCACTCCCAGGAGGAGTCGTGACTAGCCTTCGGGGAAGCGGTGATCGGGATAGCGCGTCAGCGTCGGAGTGATTTCCCCCGGAACGGTAAACCACGCGGATGTCACATTCCTGAATTCGCAATGCCCAGCGGGCAAGGCGGCCCGACGGGTCTTTTAGCGCCGACAGCCAACATAGTGCGTGGTGGTCGGTCACTACATCAAAAGATCGGCTGTATAAATATGGGCGAAACTTGCCAAGCGCCCACACAATGGCCAAACACTCCTTTTCTGTTACGCTGTAATTGGTCTCCGCCTTGGTTAACGTGCGACTCGCGTATGCGACGACGTATTTTGTGTGGCCAGGTTGACGTTGTGCCAACATACGCCAAGGCCTACATCACTTGCGTCAGTATGAATTTCGGTTGGCGCTTGAGGGTCAAAATGGCGAAGAATGGGTGGCGTCGTGAGAAGACCGCGCAAGGTTGTGAAGGCGTTGTCACACTTTGGAGACCATGATGAGCGATCTCTAGAGCCACCAAGGAGCTGCGTGAAAGGTGAAATATAGACGCAAATTTCGAACGAATTGCCGAAAGTAAGAACACCGGTCGATGAAACTGCCTAGCTCTTTGATAGTGGTAGGTTTTGGGAATGCAGTAACAGCACGTAGCTTCCCGGGATCCGGGCGAATGCCCTCCTTTGACACGACATGGCCTAAAATTGTGAGCTGACGAACAGCAAATCGACATTTCTTCAGGTTAAGTTGCAACGCGGCGTTGGTCACGCAAGTGAGTACGTGCTGTAGGCGGAGCAGGTGCGTGGCGAAATCAGAGGCGAACACCACAATGTCGCCAAGATAGCAAAGACAGATTTTCCATTTGAGGCCACGCAGAACATTATCCATCATTCTTTCGAACGTAGCAGGTGCGTTGCAAAGTCCGAAAGGCATGACGGTGAATTCATACAAGCCGTCTGGTGTAACAAAGACAGTTTTCAGCCAATCGGCCTCAGCCATCGGAACCTGCCAGTAGCCTGACCGCAAATCCAGCGAAGAAAAGAACTCGGCTCCCTGCAAACAGTCCAGAGCATCATCGATGCGTGGTAAAGGGTGGACGTCCTTCAGTGTGACCTTGTTCAACCGTCGAAAATCAACACAGAAGCGGATGGAACCGTCTTTCTTGGTGACGAGTACCACGGGAGAGGCCCATGGGCTCTGTGAAGGTTGAATGACGCCTCGACGAAGCATGTCATCGACCTGTTCTGCAATGACGCGACGTTCCGTAGCGGACACGCGATATGGTCTTTGTCGCAGCAGTGAGTGAGAGCCAGTGTCGATGTGATGCACGACTGTCGATGCACGGCCAAGAGATGTTTGCGTAACGTCGAAAGAACGGCGGAAGTGCTGAAGGATTGCGAGAAGTTGAGATCGCTGCGAATGTGTCAGATATTCGGCGATGAATGGGCTGAACACATCTGTCCATGCTGAGTCGGCTACGGAGAAGGCACTCAGCTCATGAACGACAGTAGAAGGCACTTCGTCAAGGACGGAGACAATTCGTGTTGAATCAACCGACTCGACGTAACCAAGGTATTCGCGGCGGAGCAGTGATAGCGGCGATGAAAGAGGATTGCAATGGGCATCGTGCTGACACCGGCGGCGAGGTCAAGAGCTGCAAAGGGCAAAGGAGGCGCTCTTCGGGTAACAAAGTGATGAGAGGGCATGAATAAGACAGTCCCGTTGGATATAGCACTACACGAGACTGGTACGAATGCTGAAGAGCACGGGGGAATACAGGTGTCTTCTTTCACGAGAAATTTAGCGGCAGGATGAGCATCGACCGAGGCCAGGTCACCATGGTGGGAAAGTTCAATCTCAGCTCGAGCGCAATTGATGATGGCATTGTGGCGTGAGAGAAAATCCCATCCTAGAATAACGGTGTGGGAGCACGATGAAAGAATGATGAACTCAATCGTCTATAAAACGTCCTGTATGGTTAACCGGGCTGTAGAAGCACTTGGGTTGAACACTTGCCGTTCGAAGCGACAATCCAGACAGAGACGTCGTCACTTTACCAAGCAAGCGGCAAAACCTGGCATCCATAACTGAAAAAGTGGCACCGGAATCGACGAGGGTGACAGTAGCGACATCTTCGACGAACACATCAATGACATTGGCAGGTAAGGGAGGAGGACTTCGGCATGTCGACACTTGCGCAGTTCTTGCCTCGGGAACTGCGTCGTCTAGTTTCCCTCTTCGTTAGAGACGGGTCGCTGACGCATAGGGGAAAGCGGTCGGTGACGTGGGGAGGGTGACCGGAAGCGTTCGAAGCGAGGACGGCGATCAGTATGGGAGCGAGGTGGTGATGGATCGAAGGGTCCGTAAGGCGCATTTGGATCGGGCGGCACATAGGACGCTCATCGATCGTCATCGAACGCCTGCGATCGGCGGCGGCAGAACCTTGGAACGTGACCGGGATACCTACATGCAAAGCATATAGGGCGATTGTCCGGCGTACGCCACGGGTTACTGACGGCAGTGCTGGCCCAGGGACCGGGAGGAGGAGAGCGGTACACAGGCTGCTGGAAACGTGGTACGGGCGCACTGCGAGGGGCCATTGCAGCAACCGCAGCATAAGTGACCGGTGTTGCCACGGCATCCTGCTGGGGAACAGCTGGCAGCGCTTTCGCGACTTCTTTATGGATCACATCACGGAGAGGAGACGGCAAAGTGCTGGGAGACTCCGGAGTGATGGACACCAGAGATAGCTGTCGTGCGACTTCTTCCCGGACGAAATCCTTGATTTGGGTTATCAGGGAGGCTTGTTCAGGGCCGGTGGTCAGGCTGCAGAGGGACGCCGCATTAGGTGTGGGATGGCGCCTTGTCAGAGCTCGCTGCTTACGCAATGCATCATAGCTCTGGCACAAGCTGATAACGTCGCCAGCACTGCGCGGGTCCTTGGCCAGGAGCATCTGGAACGCGTCATCATCGATGCCTTTTATGACGTGCTTGATCTTTTCCGCTTCCGTCATGGCAGCGTTCACGCGCCGGTACAAATCGAGAACATCTTCTAAATAGCTGGTGAACGTCTCACCCGTGTCCTGTGCGCGTGTACGCAAACGCTGCTCGGCTTGAAGTTTCCTGACGGCGGGTCGGTCAAATACTTCGGTAATCGAGGTCTTGAACGCCGACCACGTTAGGATATCCCTCTCATGATTTCTGAACCAGAGACTGGCGACGCCCGCAAGATAGAAGGATACGTAAGCCAGCTTGTCCGAGTCATTCCACTTGTTGTGAACGCTCACCCGTTCATAGGATGACAGCCACTCTGCAACGTCGTTGTCGTCAGTTCCGCTGAAGATGGCAGGTTCCCGCTGGCGAACGGTGCCAGCGCAAGAAACGGGTAGCGATGGAAGAGTCTGCTGGTCAGCGTCCGGCATGGCAGAGGGTAGCGTCCGCGAACGAAGTTCCAGGATGGTAGAGTGGAACGTTACCCAGCACGGCTCCACCACTTATAAAGGAGATTTATTGGGGTTCGTAGCGAGAGCCCGTCGTAGGATGCACCAAGCACAGTCCTCTCGCTCGAGCTTCTGCCGCGCGCTTGATGCTGCCGATGCTGCTGACTCTGGGCTGACGTTCGTCATCTTCCTTACAATATATATATATATATATATATATATATATATATATATATATATATATATATTGTCAGCACATTTCACGTACTTCATCGTTCTCATTTGTATATAGCCATCATCATCCCTGTTTCTCTTCTTCTTCGTGTTTGAGCCTCGGCCGTGCCGGTGCAATAAACGGGTCTGCCAGTGCTGCCTGTCCTGGTCGTCTTCCGTCTTTCAAAGTGGTGGAGGCGCGTCAAGATCCCGACGTCCTCCTGCGTTCCTGCCATACCTGGAGCTACGTTCCGGTCGCCGCCTGCGCCCGGCCACCCCCACAGCTATGACCACCCCTGCGTCGGCCGCCGGCACTATCGCTACCCCTGACGCTCCTGCCCCTACGACATCGGCTGCACTGACATCGTGCACCATTACCACCCCTCATCGTGATCCACCAGTCTTTGCGGGTCTCCGCGGGGAAGACGTCGACGACTGGCTCGACAACTACAACCGCGTGAGTTCGGCCAATGGGTGGACCGATAGACAGAAGTTGACTACCGTCGCGTTCTATCTGACCCACGTTGCGAAGACGTGGTATTTTAACCACGAAACTGACTTCACCGACTGGTCAGCGTTTACTACCAGCTTGCGGCAAATTTTCGCGTCTTCATCTGGCCGTTCAGAAGTCGCCAAACAGAAGCTCGCTGCGCGTGTTCAACTTCCGCAAGAGTCATATACATCGTACATCGAAGATGTCCTGGCTCTATGCCGCCGCGCCAACGTTGGAATGACGGAAGCCGAACGCATTCGCCATATTCTTAAAGGCATTGGTTCCATCGCATTCAACGCCTTAGCTGTCCAAAATCTTACCTCGGTTCAAGATATTACATCGACGTGCCAGAGCTTGGACGAGCTTCAGGCCCTCCGTCTTCACCCTGACAGCGACCTTCCCATGCCACCTCATTCTGATTTACGTACTCTTATCCGCTCTATTATTCGCGAAGAACTTCAGGAGCAGCAACAGCGGCGATCCACTGTTGTTCCCGCCCCATCGCCAACGTTCGACTTGCGCAACCTTGTGAAGGAGGAGTTGGCAGCCATGACGACACCGACGTCTGTTGCCCCAGCAGCGTTCCCGATGCCCACATACGCGGAAGTCGCTGCAATGCCACCTGCTACTGTCCCTTCTGGGCCTCCTGACCTCACCTGCGGCCATTTGGCCTCTATGGGCGCCCGAGCACCTGCTGCACCTTCGTATACTCCGTGGCGTCCACCTCGTCCGGTCTGCTTTTACTGCGGTATACGGGGCCACATATCGCGTTACTGCCGTCGCCGCCAGCTGGATGTAAGCCGAGGCTATGCCGATTTCGAGCGAGACGAGAACCGCCGACACGACGCTTACTACCCAGGCCCGTCCGCTTTTACGCAACGTCGTTCTCCATCTCCTCCAGCGTCTCCACGTCTGCCTCAGGGCTCCCGTTCGGCTAGACGACGTTCTCCTTCTCCCTACCGCCGCTCTGCATCACCGCTTCGCCCCATCTCCCGCCTTGCTGACCAACACTCGGAAAACTAAGGATTGCAGTTTTTGGAGGGAAAACTGCGTCCTGTCGAACTTCGGAAATACCTCCTTGTCGCCCGGCCAATATGCTATCTGTAACTCTCGAAGGTGTTCCTGTGCAAGCTCTCGTCGATACTGGTGCCGCTGTTTCCGTTCTGCGTAGTGATTTGTGCTCACGGCTCCGTAAAGTCAGAACGCCTTATCTTGGACCCGTTTTACGCGGCGCTAATAACGTACTCATTCACCCCGACGGACAACGTACGGCTCGTGTTTTGATCGACGGCATTCGTCACCACATTGAGATGATTGTGCTACCCGCGTGCATCCATGAGCTTATTCTCGGTTGGGACTTTCTGCATTCTGCCTCCGCTGTCATATCATGTCGGGAGAAAGTCGTCCACATCACAGATACCACGGATGCACCTATTTTGGAGTCGTCACCCTCCATCTTGAACTTGGCTGTCGCTGCAGATTACGTCCTGCACCCTGGTCACGAACACATTGTAGCTGTCACATCCGGCCAGCTATCCGATGGAGACGCACTGGTTACCCCCTCTTCACGCTGCACTTCACGAGGAATTCTAGTCGCCCCTTGTCTCGTCCGGTTTTCATGTGGCCGAGCTCTCCTGTACGCCTGCAACACAACCCCAGATCCTGTGCTGTTGCCCAAAGGGATGACCGTGGCAACCTTCACCGACCCGCCACTGATCTCTGTCGCAGCGCTTTCCCCTTCTTCGTCACAAGTACCAACCTCAGGTTTGGATTCTTCTTCTCTCCGAGCCCTAATTGGTTCTGACCTAACCGCTGCCCAGTCGGATGCGTTACTCGCCCTTTTGGCTAAGCACAAATCCTGCTTTGATAGCTGTGCCACCGCATTGGGCCAGACTTCCGTAGCTGCACACCGCATCGAAACCGACGGTTCTGCAATTATACGCCGTCGCCCATATCGATTTTCGCAGTCGGAACGGAAGATCATTGAAGACCAAGTTGATGACATGCTAGCACGAAATATTATACGACCTTCATCCAGTTCCTGGGCGTCTCCTGTCGTTCTGGTGAAGAAAAAGGATGGTTCCGTTCGCTTTTGCGTTGATTATCGAGCGCTCAATAAGATTACACGCAAGGATGTGTATCCCATGCCTCGAATTGACGACGCCTTAGATACACTACAAGGAGCGGAATATTTTTCCAGCCTTGATCTGCGGTCGGGATATTGGCAAATTCCCATGAACGAGGCTGACAAAGAGAAAACCGCTTTCGCCACGCCGGACGGACTTTATGAATTTAATGTAATGCCATTTGGCCTGTGCAACGCTCCAGCCACGTTTGAGCGTATGATCGACACTGTTCTTCGTGGCCTTAAGTGGAAGACCTGCCTCTGTTATCTGGATGACATCGTTGTTTTATTGCGATAGCAATTATATGGACACTTCAACCGGATTTCTGCCGTCGGCGTCGTCGTCGCCGTCGCCGTCGCCGTGAGGTTCCGTATAGATAAAATCTTCGCCGCGCGCCGTATGCCCCAGCGGAAGCGTGCGGGGACGCGCGCTATCACGGAGAGCGAACGCACTCAATCTCCCACGCGCAAGCAAGGAAGCGGAAAGCCAGCGCCGGAGGGAGCAGGGGGGGGGGGGGGCACTTTTCTGCCAACAACCGCGCTCGTCGCTCGTCCGCACAGTCTCTTATCTCTCCCACGCGCAAGCCAGGAAGCGGGAAGCCAGCGCCGGAGGGAGCATGGGGGGGGGGGGGGGGCGCACTTCTACGCTTCCAACAACCGCGCTCGTCGTTCGTTCGACCGCACCGTCTCTTATCTCCACACGGCTCTGACCTTTAGGCCGCTCAGTTTCCGTTGATAGACCGCACGTACCTTCGCCCGCTGCGCGGGCGAAGGTGCGTTGCGCTGCCAGCGTTTTGTCAGTCGTTGGCTGCAGTCATTCAGTGTGATCTATTCATGTTTGTTTGTGCGCGCTCACACCACGCTTGTTCATTCAGTTAGTAATAGTCGGGCCACATTTTCCAACGCACGCTACACATGCAATGCTGCCCAGATCGGCAGTGCAGCACTACAGGTGTGTCCCTTCGCACGCGCTGCCCACGGTAAGCGCTTCTCATCAACACCACCGTTTCACACGCGCCTTCTCGTGGTCATCGAGTCTCTCTTCATGTCGGTCTACTTACGCCGCAGCACACCTGCTTACTTAATCAGCTCATGTTTACTACAATTCTTATTGCTACCAAGGCCGCTCACCTTACTTCGTATGACATTGCTGTGTTGCTATCGCATTCATTGCTTCGCCCTTAGGGCGAAACTGTGACATTTTTTTCTTCCAGCTTCAGCCAACACCTACAGAGATTAGACGAAGTCCTCCAATGCCTTTCAGATGCTGGTCTCCAGATTAATACTAAAAAGTGCACATTCGCCAGCAGAAGCATCAAAGTGCTGGGTGACGTCGTTTCAAAAGACGGCGTCCAACCTGACCCTGAGAAGATTGCTGCTGTGCTTCAATTCCCTTGCCCATCAAATCAAAAAACATTGCGCAGCTTTCTCGGCCTGGCGTCTTACTTTCGCCGTTTTATACGCAATTTTGCTACAATAGCAGCTCCTCTACATAAGCTCCTGGTCACCGGCGCCTCTTTCACATGGTCCGAAGACTGTGAGTCGGCATTTCAAGCCCTTAAGAAACATCTCACTTCCGGACCGGTGCTTCGCCATTTTGATGAGAGGGCACCCACTATACTCCACACTGACGCAAGTGCGCAAGGCATCGGAGCAGTGCTCCTGCAACGGGGTCCCGCGTCTAAAGAGCAGGTTGTGGCGTATGCTAGCCGGACCCTCTCGCCATCTGAACGGAACTACACGATCACAGAGCAGGAATGCCTGGCTATTGTTTGGTCCATTCAGAAGTTTCGCCCGTATCTCTATGGTCGCCACTTCACCATCGTAACCGACCATCATGCTCTGTGTTGGCTGTCATCTATGAAGAACATGTCAGGACGCCTGGGATGCTGGATACTGCGCTTACAAGAATATGATTTCACGATAACGTACCGGTCTGGCAAATGTCATCATGATGCAGACGCACTGTCTCGATGCCCGCTTTCACCTTCTATCGATCGTGCGCACTCCCCGTCTCTACCACGTCACTCTGACGCTACGCCTGCCGCCCACCAGCTCACGCTAATGTCACTGGATCAAGCTCAGCTTTCTTCACGCTCCGATTTAGCTTCCCTTCAGCACGCAGACTCCTACTGTTGAACTCTCATTGATCGCCTTCGCGGCCTAACTAAACCACCCAACAGCCGCTTGCGACGCCAGCTTCAGCAATTTCGCCTTCAAGATGGGGTGCTTCATCGTTATATTTATCATCCTACGGGTAACAAGTGGGTCCCAGTCATACCTCGCTGCCTTCGTCTTCGAGCTTTAGAAGCATTTCATGATGACGTTGCCGCCGGCCACTTAGGCTTCCTCAAGACCTACGACCGCATCAAGACCCGCTGCTTCTGGCCTGGATTGTCCACAACGGTAGCCAAATACGTTGCCTCATGTGCGTTGTGTCAGCACCGCAAACGCTCCACATCCCCGCCTGCCGGTTTTCTTCAGCCTCTGCCATGTCCGACCGAACCTTTCGAGTGCGTTGGAATTGACTTATACGGTCCCTTGCCGTTGAATCCCTCCGGTCACCGCTGGATTGTCACAGCGGTAGACCACTTAACAAGATACGCCGAGACTGCGCCTCTTCGATCTGGTGCTGCTTCTGAGGTTGCTGACTTTTTCCTGCAATCCATAGTCTTGCGCCATGGTGCTCCTCGCGTTCTTTTGTCCGATCATGGCAAAGCCTTCATGTCCCACGTCCTCGAAGAAGTCTTGCGGCAGACTAATACGAAGCATAAAACCACTTCTACATATCACCCGCAAACCAACGGCCTTACTGAACGCTTCCACCGAACGCTCTCTGACATGATTTCTATGTACTTACGTCCTGACCACACAAACTGGGACAACATCCTTCCCTGTGTTACATTCGCTTATAATACTGCGACACAACGAACTACCGGTTACAGCCCTTTCGTCCTGGTGTATGGACGATCTGCCTCCTCCGTCTTCGACTCCGAATTCTTTTTCTCTCCTGCTTCGCCTAACACCTCCCTCCCAGAAGAGTTTGCAGCTCGACTCGCGCATTGCCGTGAAATTGCTCGTCGCAACACCACCGCTACCCAAGAAGTAAGAAAACGTCGCTGCGACAGTAAACGCCGCGACATCGCCTTCCATCCTGGAGACCAAGTCCTCCTATGGACGCCGGTTCGAACCCCTGGACTTTGCGAGAAATTCCTTCACCGGTACATTGGGCCCTACACAGTCCTACAACAAACTTCCGCAGTGAACTATCTAGTCACTCCGCTTCACTCCGTCGAGGACCGCCGTCGTCGTAGTGCAGAAATTGTTCACCTCTCCCGCATGAAGCACTTTATTCCCCGTTCAGCCGATCTTTAGATTGCGGCCAGGTTGGCCGCTTCCACGAGGGGGGGGGGGGAAATTAGTGTAAGCACATTTCACGTACTTCATCGTTCTCATTTGTATATAGCCATCATCATCCCTGTTTCTCTTCTTCTTCGTGTTTGAGCCTCGGCCGTGCCGGTGCAATAAACGGGTCTGCCAGTGCTGCCTGTCCTGGTCGTCTTCCGTCTTTCAATATATATATATATATATATATATATATATATATATATATATATATACTGTACATGTGTACAGTATATACTGCGCTTATATAGCCCTTGTGCAGCGCAGCGCCAATAGCTACGGACGAGAGAGAGAGCGCGTCGGGAACGAGAGAGAAAGAGAAAGAGAGCACAGCTGCACCTCTAGCGGGAGCGGCGAGTACTAGCGTGGCTGCGACGGCGCGACAAGGCTCAACCCTAAGGAGCTTCGCCCCTAAAAGTGAAATCCTACGCAGGAATGATTAGTGGCAACGCAGCCAGCTGCGGAAGCAGGCGACGATGACAAACGCGGGAGCAGTGACACGAGCGCGCGCTCGGCACGGCGTCCAACGACAGGAGCGCTCACAGGGGGTGCCAACGAGCCAGCTGCGGAAGACGACGACGACGCTCGAGCCAATGCTGATGATGATAGTTTTTCACAGCGGAGCTGTTTAAGCCGACCGTAAGCTGTGCCGCGAGCCGCAAAACATCGCTGAGCGATGAGTCACCTGGGTTACCTAGCAACTATCTCGCGTAGCGCCGTGTGCTTTGCCTCCTCTCCGTGCCGTGTACATGTTGCCTGGACATTGGACGTTAAGGAGAGAGAAGGAGAGCAGGCGCGCGGCGCGCGCAATACTCGGGAGAGGGAAAGAGAAAATGTAGCAGCACCAACGAGGCAACGCGCAGAGCTGCTGCCGATGCCGCCCGCGTTTTCCCGTGTCCCCGCGTTCGCGCCGAACGCGCGTGGTGTCCGTAACTGCAGCAAGCGCCCCTGGCGTCGGCATGGCAGGTTTTGACCAGCCACGCCCCGGCAAATATGGAAGCGCAGTTTGGCCCTGACGTCACCGGGGAGATAAAGCTCGGAGCCGCCGCGACGGCAGCAGAACTCTCGTTGACTCTGTAGCGAGTACACGTACCCTTGACATGAGACGACTAAAGAAAATCCGGTCCCCCGAAGAAGAAGCCGCTCATCTTCAAGCACGTTGCACGGTCAAGCGAGAATCTGTGCGTCGGCGGAGAGCCGATTCGAAATACCGTGCCTAGCAGCACCACTTAGCATTTTCTAGCAAAACTTAGCCCAGCCTAGTAAAACCTGGAAGATAAGCTAGGTCGATCACCAGCTCCGCTGTTTACTCTATCCTTTGCACCACTAGTGCAAGCTGCCCACATTTTTTTTTCTACGCGCGGACACGATCCTGGGGGGACTAGCCCTTAACAGCTTCACTGCAATATTGTATTGCCGTCGCAAAAGAAAAGGTGCCTGAATAAAAAAAAATCACCGCATATCCACGACGTGAATGATGATGAGTGGGCGGAGCACCGGGGGATCATTCGGGTAAACCATAGCTACGGACGAGAGAGAAAGAGAGCGCGCCTCGGGAACGAACGCTCTTGTGCACCGCAGCGCCCCCATAGAATAAAGACCAACATTAGAGAAGGGAACCTGTACCTTCCACAGTGGTACGAAAATAAAAGCGGCAGCGCATTGAACTCACTGGGGTACCCAACAGATGGCGCTGCTCAAACAGGAAGCGGAAATCTTTGTTTTTAGTGCAAAATCCAATATGGCCGTTTTTTACCGGTCGCGCACGCTGGTACGCGCTCGCCCCGCTGGCGGTGCGGCGTGCCTCAGTGCCTTGCCGCTTAGCTTGTGCGTTCTAATTGCCAGGAGACCAAAGAGCCTCCTACTGACGCCCATACAAACAAGCCACAAGTGAGTGAACAGGACGTACGACTTTATTGGTCGAAGACAAGCAGTGCACCTTCTCGTACAAGAGCAGCAGTAAAACTTGCATGTTCAGATACGCTGAAACAATAAGCGCGAGGTCGTAAACTGCTCACTTTCGTCATCGCACATGGCAGTCCGGTAACGTGCGACAACCAGCAGCGCAAGGAAATGTTTGCACCGACAGTCACCGTTAAATATTAGCAACTTGCATACCGAAGCAATCGGGTGACGCAGGCATCTGCTGCCGCACCCACTACAGCAACATGGACTACCGTGCGTTTTAGCATTACCTCCGTTCCAAGCTGCACGTTTATGTTTGTCTATCGGGGCCGCTAATATGTCACTGACACTCAGTGCCCCATTTTCTCCCAATATGCACAAGTCGGTTTCGTGGGCATCACCTTCGGCAGCCACTTTTGCGGGCCTTTCCACCCAGGTGGCTATCAACTTCATACACTTCCGACCATGTAACCAAGTAAGCCAAATTGCGGCTCAGGAAGCCCACAGCCACAATTTGCCCACGACTGCAGCAGAAAACGACAGAACGGGGAGCACCAATCATGGTGCGTGTAAATTGGGAGTCTATGTCGCTGTACGGATTGCAGGAGCAGGTGCTTACCTCGAGAGACTGCTTCCCAATGCAACTTACCAGGCCCCGCAAATCCGAAAAACGTAACACAGCGACCACGACCAAGTTTCTGCAACCAGATTCTGCAATCAACCACTTCAGCGTAGCTTGCACAAAACCCAGGCTATTGAGCAAGAAGAGCAGTTTTGAACGAGACCACGAATTAAATATGGGAATGAGAAAGCTTGCATTCAGCAAGCCACTCTGCTCTGCAAGCAGTGTAGGCCAATAACATTAAGAAAAGTGAAATGATACATAACACACGGTGCAAAGCTTAATGTAAGACATGTGCCAATGCCGCATCTGCTATTTCAGGAGAGGAATTTAACATGGCAAAATACAGCTGAGAATACTGCTACAAAGATGTTATGCTAATAGACAATGACAGGCCTTAAGTATGAGCAAAGAATCAGTTCACATTTATGTCTGGATAAGGAAGAAGAATGATATCTAGCAAGAATGGGGAATGAAAAAGCTTGCATTCATAGAAAAAATTTATACTTGGCACAAATTGAATTTGACAAGGCCAGGAAGCTGATTAAGGAAGGGCAAACTGATGGAAATATTTTGGCCAGCATCGTCCATGCTTGTTCAAAGGTTGCAGGTGCATCTGAACACGAAGAATTTCTTTTGTTGAGGTACCTGGATGACTCTGCCAATATGCGTGCTGGTGGAATGAAGGCTGAGGCGCTTTTCAGTCTTGATACAGTCCTACGTAGACTTGGTATCTCATCCAAATACTTCTGGATCCGCTTCTTTGTTCGTGGTGTAAGAGCCTTGTGAGTTTGCCTCCAGCCCCTTCCTGTTGGTGTAGATATATGAGGGCTTCTGTAGTGAGTGCCAAGATGTGCTTGGTGCAGACTCTGTTGGGGCAGAAGAGTAACACATGAGATACAGCAGAGGTTAGCCAAACTAGTGTAGTGCTTTCTATGTTTGAATGAATTATGCTGCACCGTAAATATAAACAAACATTCATATCATCTGCTACGAAATGACAATGTATTTCAAGACTAGCAAGCCAATACAGCGTATATCAAGCATATTTATTTCTGAACCCGGTGTTGTTTACCTTGTAGTAGCAGCAAAAGTCCACACGATGACGTGGTTGGAGCAGCAGGGAGTAGCTTCTCTTCAGTGTGTGTCGTGTGTTGCTTTACACTGGTGCCGTTCTCTTTACTTCATGTCTGGAAGAGAAATTGTGACTGCATCAAAAATTGAAACAACACAATTTCACAATATGAAATGCAAAAAGCAGTGATATATATATATATATATATATATATATATATATATATATATATATTGTGGGCGTTTATTACGCACATCTTCCTCATCTGTATGTTATCATCATCATCCTCGCACTTTTACCTATCCTCCTCTTCGCCTGTATATGTGTTGATCATCATCGCCTGTGTGCTGCGCTGGTTCGCTGACGAGCTCCCGTGCCTAATAAACGTCGTTCCAACCGAGACGTCACAAGTGGTGGAGTGTGCTCTTCGGTCCTACGTCCTCTGGCCGTCCAGTCTGCCTCCTGGAGCTTCGTTCAGGTCGCCGCTTGCGCCCACCGTCAGCTAGCATGCCGCAGGACGTGCAGCCTGGCGCCCCTATTGCCACCATTCCGACATCGCAAGCGCCTCCTTCCTTTATCATCAACAGCGCCCAGCGTGACCCCCATCTCTTCGCTGGTCTTCGCGGAGAGGATGTCGAAGACTGGCTGGACGATTATGAGCGAGTCAGTTCCGCCAATCACTGGAATGATGTTAATAAACTACGCCATGTCTCCTTCTATCTGTCTGGCGTGGCGAAGGCGTGGTTCTTTAACCACGAGCCCGAATTGACCGACTGGACTCTCTTCAAGCACCAGCTTCGTGAAGTGTTCGGCACACCGGCTGTTCGGTCCACTCTCGCCAAGAAAAGCCTCGATGCTCGCAAACAACACCTGGGCGAGTCGTACACCTCCTACATCGAGGACGTCGTTGCACTCTGCCGACGTGTGAATTCTTCAATGTCGGAGTCGGACAGGGTACGCCACATTCTCAAAGGCATTGGAACTCTTGCCTTCAATGCACTCGCCACTAAGAATCCGGCTACCGTCGCTGACGTCTTAATCACTTGTCAGCGCCTCGATGAGCTCGAGTCTGTGCGCCTACAGCCCGACATTGACGATGCCTATTCTACGGGGGACCATGACCTACGTACACTGATACGCACGCTCATACGCGAAGAGTTACAATCGAAGGGGTTAACCTCACCTTCGACGTATTCCAGCCAACCTTGTGATGCGTCATTGAGTGACGTTATCAGGGAAGAACTGGCGTCCTTGACCTGCACTGTGCCAGCACAAGCTCCTGTGCCTCACGCATTACCAACAACCGCACGACCGACATACGCGCAAGTTGCTGCCAAGCCTCTCGGCCACGTCACTTCTCCGTTGCCGCTACCAACTTACGCGTCGGTTGCTACTGCGCCCACGGTTCACTTCCCGTCATCACCGCCAGAGCCTTCATCGGCCCATCTGACCTCCCTGTCACACGGTACACCGAACACCCCCTACTACCCCCCTTGGCGTCCGTCTCGTCCTACGTGCTATTATTGTGGCTATCGCGGCCACATATAACGCTTTTGCCGCAGGCGCCAGCAAGACGAGCGTCGGGGCTACGATATGTGTGAGCGCGATTTTTACAGTGGGGCCTCTTACCAAGGGCGGCGTTACTCTTCACCTTCGCAGCGCCTGCACCATCTCCGCCTGCATCACCTGATGCACGAGGCGCTTACCGTTCGGCCAGACGCCGTTCTCCATCACCCTACCGCCGCTCATCGTCACCACTTCGGCCTGCCTCCCTTACCTCTACCGTTCGCGCGGAAAACTAAGCGATGCAGTTTCCGGAGGAAAAACTGCATACACACACAAGACTGAAATTCCTCCAGCGCGCCCATCCAATATGATTCGTGTGTACGTTGAAGGGGTGCCCGTGGATGCTTTAGTGGATACTGGTGCGGCTTTGTCGGTTATGAATGTTCATTTGTGTTCCCGTCTGAAGAAAGTTATGACGCCTTACGATGGTCCCACGCTGGTTGCAGCCGAAGGGAACACTATTCGACCTGCTGCCTTCTGTACTGCGCGTGTACTTGTCGATGACATTCTCCATCACATACAGTTTGCTGTGCTATACCCGTGCTCTCACCAGCTGATTTTGGGATGGGATTTTCTATCTTCTGCCTCTGCTGCTATTTGTTGTGGGCAGCGTGTGATACACCTTACCGACTCCGAACACTTGCTTGGTGAAGTGTTCGGTGTCGGTAAGGTGTATCACACGCCACTTCACCTGACCGCTGCGGAAAATACGGAACTACTCCCAGGACAAATCCAACTAGTTACTCTCCTATCCGACGACATTGACCATGGTGACGTCTTGGTGTTCCCTTCTTCACGTTGCCTTACTAAAGGCATATCATTTACATCAGGAGTTGTTCGATTCCGCAATGGATCTGCACTGGTCACTGCCACGAACGCAACTCCAGAAAAAATCCTCCTTCCGCAAGGCACAACCGTTGCATCCGTCGCCGATCTGGAGCCTGTCTGCGTCTTGCCACTTACACCAGTCTCTTCTGGGGACCCATCTTCTGGTGATTATTCTTCGGCCGCCGCCCTTACAGCAGTCATCAGCACTGACTTGAAACCCGCGCAGACACAACAGCTGCTGGCTTTGTTGAAAAAGCACGCCAATTCTTTCGACGTGTATTCGTCAACGTTGGGCCAAACAACCGTTGCAGAGCATCGCATTCTGGCAGACAAAACATCTATCGTACGGCGCCGCCCATACCGTGTGTCTCTAGCCGAGCGGAAAATCAACGAAGACAACGTCGCAGACATGCTAGAACGCAAGGTAATTCGCCCCTCGGCTAGTTCTTGGTCGTCTCCTGTTGTCTTGGTCCGCAAAAAAGATGGCTCCGTGCGCTTTTGCGTCGATTACCGGGCGCTCAACAAGATAACTCGGAAAGACGTCTACCCTATGCCGCGCATTGATGACGCCCTTGATTCCCTCCAAGGTGCGGAATACTTTTCCAGCCTGGATCTGCGTTCCGGCTATTGGCAAATCCCCATGCACGAAGACGATAAAGAAAAAACGGCGTTCGCAACCCCCGATGGACTGTACGAGTTCAACGTAATGCCTTTCGGGCTCTGCAACGCGCCTGCGACTTTTGAGCGCATGATTGACACCGTGTTGCGTGGCCTGAAGTGGAAGACCTGCCTGTGTTATCTGGACGACATTGTCATTTTTTCATCCACATTTAATGAGCACCTACAACGCTTGGATGAAGTTTTGACGTGCCTCGCCCGCGCTGGTCTTCAGCTGAACACCAAGAAATGCCGTTTCGCCAGCAAAGCCATTAAGATCCTGGGTCATGTCGTGAGCAGGGATGGCATTCAGCCGGACCCTGACAAGACTGCTGCAGTTCTTCGCTTTCCTCGTCCTGACAGACCCAAAGACTTGCGCAGTTTCCTTGGCCTCGCCTCTTATTTCCGTCGCTTTATCCAGAACTTTGCCTCCATCGCAGCTCCATTACACAAGCTACTAGCTTCCGGTGTACCCTTTCTGTGGTCCCAGGAATGCGAATTGGCGTTTGCACCCTTGAAGGACGCCCTCACCTCTGCACCTGTGCTTTGCCATTTTGATGAGGCCGCACCGACTCTCCTACACACAGACGCTAGCGGCCGTGGTATAGGTGCTGTTCTTCTGCAACGCGACAACTCTTCGCGAGAGAGAGTTATTGCATACGCCAGCCTTCAGCGCTTCCGAAAAGAACTATACGATCACTGAGCAAGAGTGCCTGGCTATTGTTTGGTCGATACAGAAGTTTCGCCCTTATCTCCACGGCCGCCATTTCACCATTGTTACGGACCACCACGCTTTATGCTGGCTTTCCATGCTCAAGAACTTGTCTGGACGCCTGGGTCGCTGGATTTTACGCCTCCAAGAGTATGATTTCGAAATCATATACAAGTCCGGGAAGAAACACCAAGACGCCGACGCTCTTTCTCGCTGCCCGCTTCCTACGGCCCCGCTCGACGCCTCTGCAATCGCTTCGCACGTCACCAGTTCGACCGACACTGCTACGGTTTCCTCCCTGGCCTGTATGTACCAACTGCCTTTCGACGATGATCAGCCACTCGCCTCTCGTCAGCTTGCTGACCCGTACTGTCAACGCTTCATTGATCACCTCTCTGGGGCTTCTCGTCCACCTTACGCGCGCCTCCGTCGCCAGCTCGCACACTTTGAGCGGGACGATGGCGTGCTGTATCGCCGTATTTACCATCCTGACGGGCAACGCTGGGTGCCAGTTCTACCACGCTCTCTCCGACTTCGTGTCCTCAACGCCTTTCACGATGATTTGACAGCTGGCCACCTTGGGTTCCATAAAACCTATGACCGCATTCGAAGTCGTTTCTATTGGCCTGGCCTTTCTGCTAGCGTCGCCAGATACGTCGGTTCCTGCTCTCCCTGCCAGCGTCGCAAGCTCCCAACATCTGCTCCTGTCGGCCAATTACAGCCGCTTCCGTGCCCTGCAGCCCCGTTCGAGGTTGTTGGGATCGACCTTTACGGGCCCCTTCCGGTCACTACTGCTGGCAATCGATGGATAGTGACTGCCGTCGACCATCTGACGCGCTACGCTGACACAGCTTCTGTGCTTACTGGCTCTGCTTCGGAAGTTGCTCACTTCGTTCTTGAAGCCATTATTCTACGCCATGGTGCTCCTCGTGTACTGCTCAGTGACCGTGGAAAGGCGTTCCTTTCCCAACTGCTAAACGAAGTTCTTCGAACCTCCGGCACAGCCCACAAGACAGCTTCTAGCTATCACCCCCAGACTAACGGTCTGACCGAGCGGTTTCATCGCACCCTTGCCGACATGATCGCCGCTTATATTGAACCAGACCACAAAAACTGGGCTATTCTTTTACCATTCGTCACTTTCGCCTATAACACGGCCGTGCAGCGCACAACTGGCTACTCGCCATTTTACCTCGTTTATGGACGCTCCCCTACTTTCTTTCTGGACGTTTCATTCTTCAACTCCAAGGATAATACATCTCTATCATCGTGCGAAGAGTACATTTCCCGACTCGACCACTGTCGCCAGCTTGCTCGCCTGAACACAGAGGCCAGACAACAAGACCGGAAAAATATTTACGACGAATGCCATCGCGTTGTATCTTTTCAACCTGGTGACGAGGTCCTGCTCCTGACTCCTGTTCGCACCCCTGGTTTATGCGAAAAAGTCCAGCCACGGTTTATCGGGCCGTACATAGTCCTTGGACAGACTTCGCCTGTCAACTATCGCGTTACTCCTCTTGACGCCCCCACAGACCGCCGTTGCCGCAATACCGAGGTTGTCCACGTCTCCCGCATGAAGCCCTTCACGCGGCGTGCCTCGACACCTTGACGGCCGGCCAGGATGGCCGCTTTCACGTCGGGGGGAAATCAGTGTGGGCGTTTATTACGCACATCTTCCTCATCTGTATGTTATCATCATCATCCTCGCACTTTTACCTATCCTCCTCTTCGCCTGTATATGTGTTGATCATCATCGCCTGTGTGTTGCGCTGGTTCGCTGACGAGCTCCCGGGCCTATAATAAACGTCGTTCCAACCGAGACGTCACAAGATATATATATATATATATATATATATATATTGTAATGGTTTCTGACTGCACAACACATGTAAATGTACACCGTTTGTTCTAGGGAACTTAAGCAGCATGTTAATTAACCAAATATTGCGACTGTCCATAAAATTGATGTCTGCCTAACTACAATGAGCTTGAACACCTGAAGTATTATTAGGATCACAAATGAGAACGTTTTTGCGCTCATTTATACACTAGAAGAGATCACACTGCTGGTTCCACAAGCAAACGCATGAAAACCATGAATTTCGTGTATTACAACCTATGCATTATTTTTCTGCACGACCGCCATGCACCGCTCCACTCCTGCAAAAATAAATGCCCTAAGGTAAACCAAACTTAACAGCAAGAACACTTGGAACCAACAAGTACGAAATATGGGTTAATTATTATGCGTGCAATTGTTTAATACAATAAATTCAGTACTTTATCTTTAGTTTACCAAGGGATTAATCGGTTTTGTGGACGAAAGAAGTTGCCGGCGGACTCGAAGAAAAAAAATCACAGCATATTCACGGGGTGAATGATGATGAGTGGGCGAAGCTCCGGAGGGAATCATCGGATCTCCCGCTTAAGGGGACGTTAGCACAAACGCGTTAGAAACGTGCAGTACTCTCTAGTAAGGGGGAGCGGCCACAGCGTCTTACGCAGCCATTTACACATGCCGGAACGTGCACCGCGTTTGCCGACGCCATCACATGACTGCTGAGAGAGTATACCCCCCGTATTCATAAACGCTCCTCGACTTGAACTTGACTTGCCACCGCCTTGGGCAGCGCGTTCGAAACGCGTTGAAGGTGAGGCGGAGAGGCCACAGCGTCTTACACCAGCTTCTTACACGGGCCGTAACGCGCTAGCACAAACGCGTTAGAAACGCGCTAGAAACGCGGCCTTTCGTTAATGTTAGGTCATAGCCTCCTCTATAACTCTATATCTCTCTAGAAATTATAGAGGAGGCTATGGTTGGGTATTTATTGCCATCGTGGTGCGTGCGTCTATGTGCGCTTCGTGGCGTAGTGGGCTAACGCCGGGCGCTCGGAAGCGAGGGGTCCCTGGTTCGATTCCGCGCTACGGACACAACTTCGGAATTTTTTTTCTCATCTTTCTCAGACTGGTTACACACTTCTACTACGACGACGTTGCCGGAACGGGTGCCGCTATAAGGAGCTTCGCTCCTAAAAAAACATATTGACAAGGCTACTCAGTCGCCCAAGGCCACGGCTACAACGAGATGAAAAACGTGCTGCCCGTTCCGATATCGCTCTCTTTCTTTCGTGATTGTGTGTATTACGACGGTCTCGCAACTACAGGTTTATTTCAGAACAGCAACGTAGGGTCTCGACTACCCATATGTAATGCAGGATTTAGTTCGTTAACATGTCTCCGCCTGTGAATTAACGAGACGAATGTTAAATAACGATTCAAGCAGCAATGTTAAACAACTCACCGGTATTGCCATCCTTAGTCGCAGCAGAATCCGGCTCCCGTTTCGATGCATACTTGTTCCGCATGGTTCCCGACCAAAACCTAGCTTTAGGGCTTACATCTCAGCTCGCAAACACGTCACTTCACCCTAAGTTAAACAACGCGAGGTGTAGAAGCGCAATAAAGTGGTTTTAGCACAAATAAGCAACCAGCATAAGTGTACCGACCAATGAATCCGTGCTTGCCGTGTACCGAAAACACCGGTAAAAATTTTAAATCCAGGCGAGAGGTCACGTGGGAGGTTGATGATGATGAACGTTATTTTGCGTCTATAATAACAAACAACAAAGGTGTTACTACTCAAAAGTAGGATGTATAATTATGAATAATAAATATGTACTCTTTGTCATAAAATAACACTTCGATAAGCGTGGGAGTAAGTTTGTAGGTTGAAATTGCGCTCAATACGGCGCCTCTAGCGGGAGACGACGGAATTCACCGGGGCAATTTGTTTTTTTTTTTGAAAACGCACTAGGCTTGGTTTATTAGCCGCGCCCGCGCGGTCGATTTTTTCGCCCTCTGTGGCCATTTTTTGAACTTGAGAGTGTAAGAGCCCTGGCGCCCCTAGCTACGGACGAGAGAGAGAGAGAGAGAGTGCGCGCACGTCGGGAACGAGAGAGAAAGAAAGCGCGCGTCGGCAACGAACGCCCTTGTGCACCAGATCGGTCGTGCAGCACACCGGCTCCGTCGATTTTCAATCGGAACCCCGGACTACCTCTTCGGACCCCTACGGAAATCTCACCACCGTCACCGGAATGTGATCCGGTTCATCTGGATACCTTATTCCGGCAAGTGTCCCACTTCTACGTCTTTTACGGGCGATCTACGTCTCCACGCCGGAGGCGACGCCGCTAGGCCTAACGGCCATGGCACCTCCCGGCAAAACGGGCAGCCGGCCCCGCACCGCGACCGCAATCGTGGCGGTCACTCAAGTTGGATATGACCCTCTCAGCATGATGTGGACCACCGTCCCGTCCTCGGACAGCAGACGGGAGCTGCCCCAACCCTTCAAGAGCGCCGCGCTTGCTGCCGCGGTCGCTCGCCGAGAGCAAGCGAACAACGCAGTAACGGCGGCTTGCGCCAACGCGGCGTCCCCGGACGCAGCTGCTGACGCCGAAGGTCGTACCTGCTCCCCAACTCTCGCGCCGCCTGCGCCGCGCTCCGCGGGCCCGCAGCATGGAAGAAGCGGCCTTTGTGGCAACCTCAACCCCTACCGAAGCCGAAAGCAACAGACTTCGTCGTTGTACTCAAACCCCGGACGCAGTTATCCCTCGCCACCGTTTTCCCTGAGAACGGGGCTGGTCGTGCGCTCACCGCCCACCTTGGAGCGACCGCGACTCGGCTGGTCACAGTTGCGATGGTGCGGGAACAAAGTATTATTTTGACTTACACTTCGAACCCGCAAATAGCGGACAAACTTATCGGTGAATTTGCGGTTCCCTCACCCGTCGGACCAGTGCCCCTGTTCGGGTACCTGCGTGCGGACACTCAAGACTAGTGACGGTGCGCAGCTCCGACACCGAAGCCACTCTTCGTGAAAGCCTCTACTGGTCTGAAGGCGAAATCTTACAAGTCCGGCGATTGGGCACCTCCAATAAGGTGCGTCTCACCTTTTCCGGCAAGCTGAAGCCCATGTACGTCTCTTACGACGCCCTGCTGATCCCGGTGCAGCCGTACAAGAAAACTGTACCAGCCTGTGGTCGGTGCGGTTCCGTTGGGCATCGGCCCGACAGCTGCCCCGGCCCCAAACCAGACCTCTGCGGCATCTGCGGAAAAGCGGTGCCGCTCACGGATGGCGCCCGCGCCCCTCACGAGTGTACGCCCATGTGCTGTCTATGTGCCGGACCCCACGTCACCGCGGACCGGTGCTGTAAGGAGCGCTACAGGACGCCGCCACCCAAATCACCCACTCCTCCACCGGAGGGTCAATCCGGCCCCAAGAAGCGAAAACGTCGACGCCCACGGAAACCGAGGAAGACGGGCCCTCGGGCTTCGCCGCAGAGGGCTCAGCCCCCTGCCACCAACCCTACCCCACCCCCGCACCCTGACGCGGGGGCTATCGGGCCTTCCCTGCGAGGCCAAACTCCGGATGGACCGCCAACCAGGAAGTCCACTACGAGACAGGTTTCGCCCGCCTCACCCCAACCGCACCCGCCGTCACCTGAACCCAAACCTACTGCCCAGGGGGATCTCTCATGGGCCACCCGCGTCCGGCAAGGACCCCAGGTGAGTGGCTCGGGCGGGGCAGCCTCACCGCCACCACCATCCATGATCCCTCACCCCAAGCCGCCGACCCCTTCCACTCCCACCCGGGAACAAATTGCAATCCGTCAGCTACAGGCCCAGGTTGCCTCGTTAACACAGGCGGTGGAGGCGCTCGCGAACCGCTTGCCCTCAGCTAACCTGACACAGTCCGGGCAGGCGCTTGAGGCGATGGATAGTGCCCCCTCTGAACACAAAGACACCACAGCACTCCTCGCCCCGATTGAAGCGCGTGTTAGCAGCTTAGAGGCCCATGTGGCATCCATAGTGACCACGATTGAGGACCGATTGGCCGCCGCCCTCCAAACCGTTGTCGACCGCATCCCGGGCATGATAGTGGCCCAGTTGCCCAAACACGCTTTCAGCACCAGCCGCCCCAAACTTAAACGGAGATCTAATTCACAAGTACCCCGACCATCCCCCCATGTGGCCGCGGTTGACAGACAGTCCAAAGTTTCGATCGCAACCTCGGATGTAAGCACCGGATCGAGCAGCGGAGCCCCTATGGACCTCTCTGCTCTCCTGGAGGCCGCCCAAATTTCTAGCTCCCGCGATGGCGGGCAACGGCTCTAGATCGCGCCGCGGCCGCGCAAATTCGGATCCATTTAAAATCCTACAATATAACTGCCGGGGATTTAAATCACGCACTAAGCGGGCTGTTCTCCGGCTCCACTTGGAAAGCTATTCACATCTGCCCGCGGTAGTGGCTCTTTAGGAGCCGGGTGAGCACGTCGCCCTCACAAATTATACAGTGTACCAAAGGGATGCGCAAACCGCACTATGCGTGCATCGAAATTACACCGCCAATTCGGTGGATCTCGACTGCAATCCGGTTTACTCGTGTGTTATGGTGACTCTCCTCCCGCGAGGGAAGCAGGACCCGTCCATACACATCCTCAACATCTACAGTTCACCTACACAGCCTAACGTTACTTACGCCGACGTTTTTAGCAAAGCCCTAACAGTGCAGGCAGAGAGCCGCTCGTCATAGTAGGCGATTTTAATGCTCCTAGTCCCCACTGGGGTTACCGTAAGGACGAACGACGTGGTAGGAAACTGGCGGAACTTATTTCCACCATGGGCCTCACCATCCAAACGGACCCTGCACACCCGACCCGCATTGGTAAGTCCGTGACTCGAGACACATGTCCCGATCTCACACTCACCAAGAACATCAGACATGCAGAGTGGCTCAATACGGATGAAACCCTCGGCAGCGACCACTGCATTCTTCTCATGACAATCCGAACGCACCCCCTTATCCGTCCCCACCACCAAGCGAAACTTCCGGACTGGACCAAAGTCCGTTCGGATTACACGAATATGACTTCCATAGCTCACCAGGGCTACGCCACTTGGTCTCAACATCTCGTGACGTCACTTCATCAAACCGAGCAGACGGTTCAGCTCTCAGAGGCCACGCCGGCAGCGGATAACCATCTCCTGCATCTCTGGGAGGCTCGCCATAGCCTAGTCCGCCGATGGCGCCGACAAAAGCATAATCGTCAGCTCAAAATCCGCATCGCAGCCCTCACCCAGGAAGCAGACGAGTACGCGGCCCAGCTCGCCGACTCTAATTAGGTAGAACGCTGTAACACTGCCGCCAAGCAGATGTCAAACCGCAACACGTGGAGTCTCTTCAGGGCCCTCATCGACCCTAGCCAAACGCGCACAGAAACGCAAAAACATCTTCAACGCGCGTTTCACGCCTATGCGCGTGACGCGGACAAACTAGCACGGGCTCTTAGAGATAGATATCTCTGCAGCCAACAGGACCCCCTCGGACTGGCGTACTCCTATGCAGGCTCGGAGAACGCATACTTGGATCGTTGTTTTCAACTCCACGATCTGAAGGCGGCCCTGTCCAAACTGAAGCGAAGAACGGCGCCGGGTCGGGATCGAGTGACTGTTAAGCTTCTAGCCAACCTCCCAGACCCGGCATACCTTCACCTCCTCGACTACTTCAATCAAATCTAGGAGGGGCGCGAGCCACTGCCAATTGATTGGAAAACGTCCTTAGTCACTTTCATTCCCAAGCCGGGCAAGCTTATGAACATCGAAAATCTCCGACCCATTACCTTAAGCTCGTGTGTGGGGAAGCTTATGGAAACAATGGTTAGAGATAGGCTCTCCGATTACCTCGAGGCCCGCCACACCTTTGCTGACACTATGTGCGGCTTTCGTCCACATCGCTCTGCTCAGGACATCCTCCTGCAACTCCATTGTGACGTTATAGAACCGATTGAACATCCCAGTGACGACAAGGTAGTCCTCGCCTTAGATCTCAAGGGAGCCTTCGATAACGTCACTCATGACATCATTCTCTCCCACCTGTCGCAAACGGACTGTGGCCATAATTCTTTCAGGTACGTCCGTCAGTTCCTCATGGAACGGCAGGCGTACCTCCACATTCAAGACAAGGAGCATGGCCCGTACCCTCTGGGTACACGAGGAACACCACAAGGAGCGGTCCTCTCTCCTCTCCTGTTCAATCTCGCCATGGCTCACCTCCCCCCATTGCTAAAGGATGCTCCAGGAGTGCAGCACATCTGTACGCCGACGACATCACTCTGTGGGCAACCCAGGGCTCCCTTGGTAGTATTGAGGCCTGCCTGCAACAAGCAGCATCGGTCGTGGATGACTACGCCCGACGTTGCGGTCTCGAATGCTCACCTACTAAATCAGGGTACGTGCATCTTCGCCCCAAACCAAAAGACACAACTCAAATTGTACTCTCACTGCATACCGGGCCTATCCCGGAACGCGAGGAAATCCGCATCCTGGGGCTCTTCATACACAAGAGTCGAAAAGTCGATACAACCCTGCGCAAGTTGCGTATGGTCGGGGATCAGGTGGGCCGCATGGTCCGCCGGGTCTCGAACAAGCGGGGGGGGGGGTCTTAAGAGTGAAGATGCTCTGCGCCTCGCCAACGCTTTCATGACCAGTCGAATCCTCTATTCGACACCCTACCTGCGTTTTGCGCAAGTGTGATGAGAACATGCTAGAATGTATTCTCCGCAAAATTTACAAACGCGCCCTAGACCTCCCGATCTCGACGTCTAACTAGCGTCTTGCAGACTTGGCCCTGACCAACACGCTCAAAGAGGCCCATCTCAACAACCAGTACCTGCGACTTACTAAGTCACACGCTGGGAGAAACCTCTTACACCGTCTCCATATCTCTTACACCTATCAGACAGAAGAGCGAACCACAATCCCTGAGGACTGGCGTGGTGCTTTGACCATCCAGCCTCTGCCCTACAACATGGCTAGGGGGACTTACGAAGGCAGGCGAACTGCGCGGGTTACCGCCTTGCAGGGACGCTATGGGTCCCGCCCTGGAGTCTTCTACACGGACGCGTCCGGCCCTCACCACGGCGGGTGGTACACGGCAGCCGTAGTCCATCAAAACGTACCCATTCAAGGGCTCACCTTTCGAGCTCCGGACATTACTCACGCGGAGGAAGTCGCCATAGCCCTCGCCGCTGTGGACCCTGCATCTCGGATTATCATCATCGATTCGCGGAGTGCGTGTCAAAATCTTACTAAAGGTCGCATCACTATTCGCGCCGCTCGTATCCTCAAGCGCTGTGAATATTTAGACCGCCCAAATCCACGTGTCGTCATCTGGACTCCGGCCCACGCATTACTAGGTGGTAACGAGGCTTCCGATGCCTCAGCCCGAGCGCTTAATTCCCGGGACCCGCATCGCCCTCTATCGCCTGACGTTCCAGAACCTAATTCGGTAACTTCCTTTCGAGACATCACGGATATGTACAAAACGAATAGGCTCCGATTTCCGGCACCGGCACCGGCCTGACTAAGACGGAGGAGCGCTGGCACTTGAGTCTATACACCGACACAATATTGTGCACTGCGATACTTAAGCATTTCAATCCGGCCTTCTCCGGGGAATGCCCGCACTGTGATCATCCGTTCGCGGATCCTTTCCACATGGTGTGGGCATGTACCTCAAACCCGGCGGTCCCGCCAATCCCCTCCCCTCCCCTTCCGCCCCTACCCGAGAGAGCTGGGAGGCTGCCCTGCTCGGCTGCTCGACCTTGGAAGGCCAAAGGGCCCTCGTGGCCAGGGCACGCGCCGCTGCGGAAGCCACAGGGGTCCCGGACTAGGGACTCCTCCTAGAGTTTGTAAAGGGTCGGCCCTTAAGGCCGTCCCTATCTCTCACTTGTAAATACAGCAAATAAATGTTTTTCACCACCACCACTTAGCTATACGGACGAGAGAGAGAGCGCGCGTAAAAAAATGTAAACTAACCACTACTGGATGTTACTTTGACTTGACTACTTTGATCGCCTTATATTATGCATTCATTCACAGTCAATTATTGTATTGCTTCCTGGGGTCAAACATAACATTGCCACCTTTCTTCCCTCCAACATGTACACAATCAAGCCATTCGCATTCTCACCTGGAGCAACCGACGTTCGCATGTTACTGATCTGTGCCGGGAACTGCACATACTGAATATTGACAATCTTATCAAATTTAATTTCTGCACATTTGCATATCGAGCAGTTAAATATCATAGTCTTCTGAAATTTGTTCTTATCCAACACCTTACTAATTCAAATATTACGCGCTTTTCCTCCAATAACAATTTTATACTCCCCAGGTACGAACTAACTATGGTTCTCAGAGTAGCATTTGTTTTAATCAAACTTTGGAATTCTTTGCCTTATAAAATTAAGTGTGCCTTTTCTATATCGTTATTCAAACATCAGCTTCGCAATTTCATGTTTAACCTATAGCACCGTTTATTGAATAGGTATCTTAAACTCAAATTCCAATCTGTCGTTTTGAATACTGTTTGCTTCGTTTTCTACTACAGCTTATGCCTTATCCCTGTCGCTTTTCAATTGTACTACTGTTTCGCCTGAATATATATTTGCATTTGTATTTGTATTTTTGTATTTTTATATTTCGCTGCTTTTCTGCTGTTAAGTAGTATTTGTGTTTTTCTTTTTTACCATTATAAAAGTTCCCCAACAGTGTTTACAGTATGGGACCTTTTTCTGTACTAAAAATCTACACTTTTGTATCCGCACTAAGTATTCAATAAAGTTCAAACTTCAAAGTTAAGCTTCGCCTTTAAAAGTGCAACGCAATATTATTCAAAGATCCCCGACTGCTTCTCACGCTTCCCGGCAACTGCAGCTTATGTAACCGTAATGTTTACCGGGAGACACTTGCGGTGAATGCTATACACGAATACATAGCATGTGGATATTCGGTTGTTGTTTCGCACTTTTTATATTTCCGTCTGAGAAGATTTAACATAACAGGCATGCGCGGTCGGTGTTTTGTTTTATGATATTTGTTTGTGGGCTGTCATTCTCAAAATTCCGAGGGATAACTTTGTAAAGAATGTAAGACAAGGTATGATCAACTGTAGTGATAGAACAATAACTTTCGTGCCGTGTAGAATATATACGGCAATTTTTGGTCACGGAATGCAGACGCCGACACCGGATTTTTTGCGACACGGGGCCCTTAATTAGGGTGTACTAGATTGGGGGAGTGGGTCCAACGAGGTCTCTGTGCTGAGGCATTTTTTATTGAAAATCCAGGTGCCGCCACCGTCACTTTCACCCGAATGAGCGGCCCCGCTCGCAGGCCGGACGCTTGTCGCGTAGGAGACCCTACCGCAGCTGCATGGAGCTTTGACAGGCGGATACTCGGTGGCGGTAACACTGAGGTTATTCCCCACCGATTTATTGTAAATAAAATGGAAAAAAGAGCTGTGGAAAAAACGCAAACGAGGTAACAACAACGGTGCGTCGAGCAGACGACAGTTACTCAGCCCGCGAGCTCGCCTCAGCCAATGAGCGCTGCCAAAACAACCGGAGTCAACATTTATTGGTCGGAGATTCAGAATAAGGCGACGGCAGTGCCGCCACATTTTCCGCGTTTCTTGCTTCACCCTCGGCGCTTAGTAAGGCGTCCGCTGGACCCACTCCCCCATTCCAGTACAGTCTACCTTAACGCTCTCGCGTTACAAGCTAGTGCAACGCAAATAAGCTATTTGATGCTTTCCGTGAGTATTGCATTTTTAGTTAATACCTTGATCACAAGAGCACACAAAGACTATTTTACTTAAGCGGTCATTTAAAAGTTGAAAGACATTTTAATGAAGCGGTGATCTGCAGCAGACACATGGTACCGACAGTATCTTGTTCGTTTTAGCGACCGAAAGCGTGCCGCGAGCGTTCGAAACAAAATCAGTCAAGATAAACTTCTTCTTCTTCTTTCGGAAGTTTTACGCGCCAAAACTTGTTCTGATGATCAGGCACGCCGTAGTGGAGGGCTCCGGACTAATTTTGACCACCTGGTGTTCTTTAACGTGCACTACAACGCAAGCACACGAGCGTTTTTGCATTTCGCCTCCATCAAAATGCGGCCGCCGCGGCCGGACTTCGATCCCGCGATCTCGTGCTCAGCCGCGCAACGCCTTACCTGGCTGAGCCACCTCGGCGAGTCCAAAATAAACTGATGTATCTCGAAATATAAAGTGAAAGATTATTGTATTACACGTTTTTCAAACAAATTAACAGCACCAGAATAATAAACGTTATTGCAAAGATTTGTTGCACTAGGTTAAAGAGGATTTGGAGAACTAGCGAAGCACACATGTTTGTCTGGTAGCTGCTTACGAGAGGACAGAAGAAAATGAGCATTACTGGCTTTACCACACCTTCTGCGAGACATAAAGTTATTTTTATGATGAGCCTAGGTGACACAAAAATACGCATTTGCTTATTTCCTTTAATATATGATAATTGCTGGTGCCCACTCGTTTAGAGGCTACACCATTTCGGCCGTAAAAGAGATCGACGAACTCAGCTGCCAGAAAAGACTGCTTCTGAAAAAAAGTTCGCTCCCTGTCGTTGCGGATTCGCGGGCAGCTTGCCGTAACTACGAAACCGGGTGCATCTCACCCCTAGTTAACAGAATACTACGCAACTGCGTAAGGGACGCGGACTGTCACCCGAAACCTGATATGAAGAGCGGGCCATCAGGGATTGCGGGGAAATTATTCTTCAGATGCGGCTGCCCGAGCGCTCATTTTCATGTTTCCTACCTCAATCCCAATGAACACAGACGGGGAGGATCACCTCATCTCCCGATATAAAGAAATTCTGGGAATTATAAGGATAGTCACCGTTGCTACCCCCCTCCCCCCTCGCATGGGGGTTGAGGAAAGCGGTCGAGCGCACTCTACTAAGACTCCAAACCAACACAATGCTATGTCCTGCCATAATGAAACATTTCCACCCCATGATCATAGGACGGTGCCAGCATTGCGGGGAGGTGGCGGATGCCTACCATGTGGTGTGGGCCTGCCAAAACAACACAGACCTCACCCAAACCCTACCCGAGAGAACTGGGAGGCGGCCCTGCTCGGCTGCTCAGACCTTCAGGCCCAGCAGGCTTTGGTCCACAGAGCCAGGGCGGCGGCTTCAGCCAATGGGGTCCTATGATAAGGACTCCACCTAGTATGTAGGGTCCTCTAATAAATGATTTTCACCTCAACCACCTATCATGTGCCTGCGGGCGAAACTTTTTTTCGGGAGAATTCTTTTTGCTCAAAAGATTTTCAAGTGCCCTTGTGACACGGGTATAAGGGTTACTCACAGTCCGTAAAGTGAATATTTTGTTACGTGAGAGGAGGAAGAGAAAGAAGTGCCTAGGGCTCACCGGTGCTCTGGGCCTCTCTCTATTATGCACTTTTTTACGGTTCTGCCAGTTTCGTCAACGTACTCTCATCAAGAATGAGTAGGAAGACGCTCGCACGACCACCTGAACAAGGTGAGCCGTCTACTTCATCGCTCATGTTTGGGCGACGTGACTTTGGCAGCTCGGACCGGCTCCGTTCCTGGGAGAGCTCAACGCCCGAAGCCATGGACTCTGACAACGCATTCACCTTAGTCATGGGCCGTCGTATGAAGAAGAAGATGCGGCAGTTGTCAAGTGAGCAGACTTCACCTAACGAGAGGGAGCAGCAGTCTTTCACGGTTTCTTACCTACCGCTTACGGCGTCACACAACCTGAACTCCTTAAGTAGGCAGTTCTTATATGAATATTTTGAAAGTGTGGCCCCTGGTCAACTCAACGAAATCCGGATCAACTCTCGAAAAAACATCCTGACGGTAGATGCAAAGAGTTCAACTATAATAGAGAAGTTAAAGACTATTCCAACATTAAGCGGAATTCCCGTCCGTTCCTTTATTATTTACGGGAAGGAGTCAACGACTGGTGTAATTTCTGATGTCGACCTTGACATCAAGGATGGGGACCTCAGGAATCTACTGAGTTCATCGGTGCACATTCTTGAGTTTCACCGCTTGGGGAACTCCCGGTGCATCAAACTAGTATTTGCTTCGTCAACTTTGCTAATGACTGTCAAAGTGGGGTACGTGATACACCGCGTCCGACAATTCGTCCTGAGGCCTCTGCAGTGTCGGAAATGTCTCAAGATTGGTCACGTAAGCGCTGTGTGCAGAAATCAAGTGACCTGCCAGCGTTTCCGTGGCCAACATGATACCGCCGACTGTGATGCACCTTCATTGAAATGTTCCTACTGTCCTGGCTCTCACGAAGCAACGTCGAAGTATTGCCTGAAGATGCAGCAGGAAGTTTGTATTCTCCGGAAAATGGCAAAAAACAAGTCTTCCCATAGACAGGCTGCTCAATCTGTTCGCCGAGACAGACAACGATCGCGTAAGAAGCGCCATCCAATGACTTCAGAAGAACTGGATTGTGGGGCGCAGAGGCCTCGACAACCTCTGCCTGTGCCGGCATCGAGGACGATTACCGCGCCTACTGCAAATTCAGGATCTCCGAGAGCACAGGGCGCACATTCGTCGCCCCAGGGTGGCACAGACACGGAGTGGCCTTCACTGCCCAGTAGATCCACGGGCACGATACCATGCCGTAGTGTTCCTCTACGTCAAGAAGTGGATTCTAGTGCTAGTAAAGACGATGACCCTATAGGCAAGCAAGGAGCGGAAAAGAATGACAAAGAAAGCGTTGAAAAAAATGCTGAAACACCTGCTAGAATCAATGCGCGTGATTCTATGTGGTCTCCAGACTCCGGCCGCTAAAAGCGCCGTGCATGTCCTCGCCGTACTGGAGCAGCCGATCGCTGCTCTTCACATATTTTAATTACCTTTCTTGGCACCTGTACTGCTCACGCAGGAGAAGCCTATGCACAAGCTTCTTCACGGCGAGTGTTTGCGAACTTTCGATTGTATTCGTGATCCGTCCACGCTCTGGAAGGTAGATAACACATTTCAATAACCTTTTTGGACTTTGTTGATAGCCATGAGGATGCTGAACTTGCCTTTACCGTTGTACATCCTTCTTGTATGTCATCATGGGCCCTTATCCAGCCTTTCCCCCCTCCCCCTGTGCAGAGTAGCAGGCTAGAGCATGCTAGCTCAGGCCGACCTCTCTGCCTTCCTTCAAATAAATTATCTTTCTCTCTTGTTACGTGATGCACAAGCAGTCTCAAAACATTCAGCCATGCTGCGACCTTGTGCTTGGGCCACGGTGTTAAGTATTGGGCCTAGCTGCAGCGGCTGCACATGAGCCAGTCGATCGAAAAAAGCGTTGGTTAAACATAATATTATGTTAAAACAAGCACAAAATTGGCCGCATTTGTTGTAATTGGTGGTCAGGAGCACGCCATGTTTTTTTTTCGCGTTCCTTGCGTTGCACCTAACAATTCGTTGCTCTAATTTGAAAAGGAGTTATACGTGTTCCGGAAAGGATTTCCAGTAATCCGTGTTCCCGGGATAGCCACAGGCAACGACTTTTTTCTGACAGCTCTGTGTGTTTATGCAGAGCTGTGGGAGTTTTGGTAAGTGCCCGAGCCCAGGTTCTTGGCAGTTTTTTTTCTTGGTTGTGTTACTTCTGGTGTGGCACCCTAAAATTGCGCAAATTTCCGTGATCGAGACGCGAGCCCTATAGCAGCGCGAGCAGCCACGGCATCTAGCAATGGCTGACAGGCGGGTGTAAAGGGACGGAAGTTACGCGCGCGCATACAATTTATAGTTTTTGCAGCCCAATGACAATGTTTGTTTGGAATTTTCCAACTAGAGCACTGCACGGGCTCGGGCTTACCCGAAAGCCCGGGTAGAGGAGTTTTTTCACGGGCTCGGGCCGGGCTCGGGCACGGCGTGTGCTTTTTGACCCGGGCCCGGGCCGAGCTCGGGTTTTTTGACGCGGGCCCGGGCCGGGCTCGGGCTTTCTGCGAGTTATTCTCGGGCTTCTCAACTCTGAAAAACATGCATTTTTCGGTCTCGGGCAGGGTTCGGGCCGGTTTTGAGTCGGGCTCGGGCCGGGCTCGGGCTTAAGGTAAAGGGTTGGTGGGCCGGGCCGGGCGGGTAACGTAGATTATTTCCGGGCCCGGGCCGGGCCCGGGTCGCGCCATAAGAGTTCTGATCGGGCTCGGGCGGGCCTCCCAATGTAAAAACGGGCCCGGGCCGGGCCCGGGCCGCAAAAATCGGCCCTTGCAGTGCTCTATTTCCAACCATGGGGCTTTGAGCGGGTGGCAGGCGCAGCGCTCACGTCGCGAACTGCTAGTGCCACCTGCCGAAAATCAAAGAAACTTGGCGCACGTCAATAACGAGCCTTAAGATTCCTAACTAGCGCGCTCCCGTGCAGCAATCTCGGAGGCTAAACATCAGACCGAAAGATGAGTTCTTTCTCTGTTAGGGGGCAATAGCAACCAGAGGCAGACATCACATCGACCGAATAGCTCAGCGCTCGCATTTCAGAATTGGCGGCCGCTAAGTGCTTTGTGTCAGTGTAAGTGAACATCATGTGGGTATTGTCACGGCACAATTACTCCGGTAACGGTGACAAAGACACTGACATAGAAACCAACGGGGTCGATGAAGTATTGTCTTGCCTCGATGGCCGGCTCGCCATTTGCCCAATTAAAGCTGTGCTGCGTAGAATTTCCGACCGTTAATTTTTCCAATAAATAAACGTGCAGTTACTCTCTAAAGCCTTGAATAAATAGAATGGCTGAAAATATTTGTTGTCATCGCCTTCGAAGCAGGGCGGGGACAAGCAGTCGCCTAACGTGCTTTAGCTAACCATTTCGTTAACGCTAGAGATGTGTTCGTATTCGGTGATATATGTTTTCACGGAATATTTCAAGACGTGGAAGTCTAAGCGTACACTGCAAAAAAAATTGTCTTGTCCTTGGAGTTTTCTCCTTGACCCTGTTCCTGCAATACAGAGCAAATGAAGAATGAAATAACCCACAGCTTGGACAACATAAAACGGGAGGTAATAGTAGCTAGTAACTGTACAAGTAAAACGGGAATTATTGAAGAACGCCTGCCTAACTCTACCGTAAACTTCTCAGATGTAGTTAGGTAGTTGTGTTACACGTATTATACAAGACGTTTCACTTAACTTCGGCCAAACATAAAAAATGTGCAAATGCTACGTAGCTGGACAGAACCAAGGTAATGGTGTTAGCAGTCGCTTGGAGACGTTCAGATTTCTAGCATTCCGCCTAATTAGATTAGAGTCTTAAATAATCAATCAAGTTCTCAATTACAATAGTTAGATGAAACGTGTCAATGAAAAATGTGCAGCAACCTGAGACACTCCCGATACAGCTTTAGATTGCTCAATACGGGCTGGATAAAAGTGATTTCCCGATCGTGAAAGACGCCCGCGAATACAGGCAAAATGCCTCGAGCGGCGATCGCGCGGCATTGTGTGTATTCGTGGGCTTCTTTCACGATCAGAAAAAACACGCAATTTCCCCCGAAAGGCGAGGCATTGCTTGCGATAGCAAATTAGGGGAAAGCTATACGAAGTAAGGATAGTAGTTTTTTCGGCCGTGTAAACTTGTAAACATAGGCATATAACTGAATCAACAAGCAGTGTGTCACGCATGCACAAGTAAAGAACAAATTCAATCGATGACCTCAGAAACTCGCTGTCGAAACGCTGGAGTGAGTAGGCGCGCCAGCAGCAGCGAGCGAAATGACCTTCGTGCCGCGGCACGCATCAATGCGATATAAGCCGCGAAAACAGCGCAAGGCGGACTCTGTGCCCGCCGCAGACCTCTTTCAAGATACAGCAGCCGGGCGGGCGCGCGCGGCGTAGAAAGCGCAACATACCCCCTTCCTACCCTTCCCTCGGAGCCTTGCGTTGCGCGCGACTGGAAGACGGCGCACTTCCTTTCCGCGTCACTCTCTTGCGTGCGCGAGATTGCGCTGTGATCTCCGGCTTACCCTCGCACGCTTTTACTCGCACATACAGCATAAGGCGCCCAGCGGTGATTTTATCGCCTTTAAGCCTGGCCCACATGGAGCGAACTTTCAAGGCGACCTTCGTGCGGCCCGCACCAGTGTGGCGGAACGCCAGCGTGCCGCCGCCGTGCTGCACCCACATGCGGTGAAAAACAGGCGGCCACCGCCGCCACGATTTCAGTGTTGCTAGAAGCAGCGTGATTCCACCACCAGTAAAATGCAGTGAAAAATAGTTTTGTATCTGCAACTGAAACATATTGGTCGCGCCTGGACGCTTGTGATCAGTCGATCATTGTACGCGATGCGCGCAGCTTTTGTCGCCATGTTCGCTCTAGGTTCTTTTCCTGGCTAGCCGAGTCTATGCGGCGGCAGGAAGTCGGAGGCGACTGCGCACTGATTGGTACGCGCCGACAGCCTCTATTGGCCGATTCCACCGAGCGGTTGACCACCTGAGAACATATCTAGCCCGACTTGATAGATTCCGTATAAAGTCTAAAGCCCGACCCATAGGAGCAACTCAAAAACTGGCGAACGGCCGCGCGCGGCGTTCTCCCGGCGGCCGTTCGCCAGTTTTTGAGTTGCTCCTATGGGTCGGGCTTTAGACTTTATACGGAACCTCACAACGACTGCAGAAACGCGCCTGTGTCCATATAATTGCTATCGCAATAAAACACTTGAGCAATTGAGCATCAAAAAGCTGTATCGGGAGCTTTTCATGTTACTCTACAGTTTTCTCATTGATACTTTTCACCTATGTAAGATAATTGAGAAATCGATTGCATAATTAAGACTAGTTATCTAATTAGGCGAAATGCAGAAAAGTAATCTGAATATCTCCAAGTGACGGCAAACAACATTACCCAAGTTACCTGAACCCCCCTCCCCCCCCGTGCAGTGAGCAGGGCCCGCATTTAAGAGGAAGTGGTTGCACCACCCTGCTCACCTTTCTCTAAGTGCCTCGCAAGAAAGTTTTCCAAATTCGCGAGGATTGTTATGAGCACACTGCACCATTTTGTACAGGTGTTCACAATAGGCTAGGTGATATTGTTACTGGGTTGTTCATTCTTATAAAGGAACAATCTTGTACTGATTTATCTGGTGGATATTTGAGAGAGGCAATCCTTTCTATTTATCTAAAGATATATTTTTTGCGTACTAGCTGCCACAAGCATGACAGGCAATAGTTTTCGTAAATACAATGAGAGTTTACTGAGTACAGTAAGACCATGGTGCCTTTTTCACGCTGCTTAACCGCCCAAAATGATACGGCCAGCATACTTCGTTATATGATGATGAAGCGTGCAATGCAATCCTTCTTTTTTCATTCAATGTCGGTGCTCTGCCTAAGCTATTGTCAGCAAAACATTTAGCATAGACACCGCAACTTCTCCATTATAGTCTAACTGTTTCCACGGTACAGGATGCTGCTTGCGCTTTCGGTTTATCGTCTTGCTCTTCGCTTTTGTTTCTTTATATGAAAAACAACGTTTTACATGAAAAAAAACAATGTTTTTTCACAATGCCACTGTATGTACACGCAGCTTTGTACCCCTTTATGGCACCACTGTACATGCCTGTCGCTTTTGATGTACCTTGACATGAGCCATCGGATGTGTAGACACTCACACGCCACTAAATCCTGTCAGTGATGCCCGCATGCTCTTTGTTAATACGTTTTCAATAATCCCACTCCATACACGCCCAACTTTGTACCCCTGTATAGCACCACTGTACATGCCCATCGTTTTGATGATTTTGACATGGGTCATTGCACGTGTTGACATCCATGACGACACGAAATTTGTGCACACCTGTGGCCATGGGCTACTCACGATTTAGGAGCTTGTTTTCACAGCTTTGTTGTATTCACTTTTTTTAATAATTCCACTCTGTGCACGCGCAGTTTTCCATTCACGTGTTCGTTGTATTTTTTTTACTTTGTATTTATTTTTTTCACTTTGTATATTATTTTTCTTGTCTCTTTTCACCCTTACGGCAAAAAGGTATAAATTGAGCTCTGTATGCTTGTACACGCACTCTTGATGAAGGCCGGACCCCGGCCGAAACGTCAGTAAAGTTTGGTTATGTTTTTCCTACGTGCTTCTATTTTTTGAACTATATATATATACAGGATGTTTCAGCGAACACCTTGAAAAATTCTTAAAGGTTGCCTGTGGCAGATAGCCCAATTCTAGTTCATGAGCTGGTCTACTCGAAGAGGCGGACATTACTTGCACAAGAAATTGAAATGCATACTCAAATAATTAACAAAATTCACTAATTCAGTTTTTAACTATTTACCTGATGGCCCATATTGCAATTGACGAACTGTAGCCGTGGAGTTCTCAAGACGGATCCACCTGGAACGAATTCTCGGGATGACACCAGTTTCACGATAATAATTCCCGAACTTTGCGGGGAAAAGCATTGGCGTTCCAGTTAGTTGCTTAAGAAAACGTCGCTTTATGCATTGAAGCACAAAATTATCTGGAACGCCAGGGCATTTCTCCGCAAAGTTCGGGAATTATTATATCGAAACTGGTGTCATCCTGAGAATTAATTCCACGTGGATCCGCCTTGCGAACTGCACGGCTACAATCTGTAAATTGCAATATGGGCCATCAGGTAATTAGTTAAAAACTGAATTAGTGATTTTTTGTTGATTAGACGATAATTCATTGCAATTTTTTGTACAAGTAATCCCCGCCTCTTCGAGGAGACTAGCTCATTAACCAGAATTGTGCTATGTGCCAAAGGGAACCTTAAATCAATTTTGAAAGCGTTCGCTGAAATACCCTGTATATATATATATATATATATATATATATATATATATATATATATATATATATATAGTGCCTGTACACTGTACATAAGAGTGGGCCACGGAGGCGCGGATCCAAGGGGGATGTGCGGATGTCCTGAACCCCCCCCCCCCTCAGATTTCTTCACCGCCCCTCGCTGACAGGGTGATGGCCCTGTCGCAAACAAATGTTGCTTCCAGCCATTCTTGAAAAGTATTTTTCGCAATTACCAGTGGTCGCAGCCACGTAGAAGTAAAGCTAGCTCGCTCATAAGCTTAGCTGTTTTCTGTAGGGGCGTGGTGTCGCGAAGTTGCCGTAGTTATTTTTTCTCATGTACATCTTGGACCTCCTGGCGCCGGCCGTGCGTTACTCGTCCCGTCGGCGGCGGCGACCGAACGAACGAGGGGACGTCCCTTTTGTCAAGCACGCCCATGTCCGCGCGAGCGCCTTCGCGCCGGAATAACTTAGATCCCCCTCGGGGTGTCATCGGTTGCCTCTTACCGTTACCTGGAAAAGACGGGTGTGGCGTAGCACGTTCACGCCGGAGAAAGAAATGTAACAAAGCGGAGAGGCGTCGACAGCAACAATGGGAATACAGGCAACGTTAACACAGACAGCGAAAGCGGGACCGTGCAAAAGCGCAGAACTTGTGCGTCGCAGGACCATGAGTCCGAGGAAGAACGTCACCGTCTGTAGTCGCTCAGGCCGGCGATACTACAGGTGGTGATGATGATGATGATGATGATGATGATGATTCAATGACATCCCCTCTGAAATGGGGGGGGGGGTGATAAATAGTCCCTAGCCTGCTTGATTTAATCAGGTATGCTCTACATGTTCCACAGCGGAGCTGTAAATAGGCAAAACGACCCTGATATGTTGTGCCTTGCGCATGTACAGTACGAATATAGGGGACGTTGTTTTCCAGAATGAAGTTCACTTGTTAGTCCAGCCACCTTCCTGTTGCTTTGTCTATGTCAGCTTCTCGATTTTTTCTATATTCAAGTTTGCTGGCATTCTCCTAGTATAACCATGTACCAACTAGCCCAACAAGCCACTCTCATGAACTCATTTTATTGTTCCTTGGACTCTTTCCTAAATCGATTTCCTTCTACAGTCCGTACGAACGGCATAGTTTACTACACGATCAAGGCACGGTACCTTTCCAAGTGCATCAAAACCGTGTTCCACCTGGTGATGTGATCGCGCTATTTGGAACACTGCCGCCTTCGGAGGGTTTGCTCATGTTTGCTGTATCCGCCTCGAGATGGCGCCCAAGTGTATGTTGCACATTCGCTCGGTGTAAAGCCGCAAATCGAGCCGATACATGTCACGTTTTCCGCGACAAAATAAAGTAGTGTGGTCGGTGCTGTGGTCAAGATGCGTGTGCGCTTTACTAACGACGACGACATGAACCTCCTGAAGGAGGTGTTCGCCTTGAACACCTCCAGAAGTGCGAAATGCGCTTTCTCGAAGCGAAATTGCCGGCGAAACGTCTCCTCCGGAATAGCGTCGGTGGTGAGCAGGCCGCCTCTTGACGACACGTTCAACCTGCGCAGTCGCTCTCGTTCCCGAAGCATGAGGGCGTCATTCTGATCCCAACTTAAAAAAGGCAGGTAATGTGGGTCCCACAGAACACTCGATCGCGCATGCAAAGATTATACGGTGTGTTTCGCGACTCTCGACAAAACACTGAAACCAAACACCTACATGCGTAATTGACGCAACGACTGTGCCTTTAGATAAGCTTGAAATTTCGTATGATAATGTGTTGTGTTTAGTGGCGCAAGGGCCAGATATTACCAAAGAGCGTGATGCAAGTGGTTATGTGTGACAATGATATGTCAATGCAATGGGCAGATGGATTGCAATAGGTAGATGTTACTTGGCTGGAAAAGGGCCTGAAAATCAGTCGCTGTAAAAGAGCGTAAAATAGATAGTTATTAAAATACTGAACATGACAGTGAGGTGTGCTGTGACTATAAAATGTATGTTATAGCGCGATCATAATAAAATTTACGAGTACGGAACTAGCACTACCGTCTCACGAGGCCCTTAAGCGCAAGGGTACGGAGGCGTGTACTCTACAAAAACTACTACCGCAGGAGCACCCTCTTTGAGAGGGTGCGCTGCGACATTGCTGGGCTAATAATATGTAGCACTACATCATTTCGGTAGTTGAGAACTGCTTTCACATTAAGGAATGCTTCTGAGCCCAGAAACAATGTTGGATGTAATGGGATATGGTGACAAAAGGATTGAGCAAAGTGCTTTTTCCGTTCGGTTTCTGCTTTCTTACACTCGACAAGTACGTGGAGGACGGTGAGGATTTCATCACATCTTCCACATAGTGGAGGTTCGTTGCCAGCGAGTAGGTAATTATGTGTACCAAATGTGTGCCCTATACGCAGTCAGCAGAACAAGACATCAATTCGTCGCGTTTCCGTTATGGAGGGCCAGAAACCTATTTGTGGCTTAATCACATGAAGCTTGTCAGTTGTTTCTGCGTCCCACAAGCGTTGCCAGTGGCTTCGCAGTATCTTTCGTAAGAAAGGCTTCAGATCTGTGGCAGGAACATCAGCAGTAGGAGTAGCTTGCGATGTATTTGTTGTGGCCATTTGGTCTGCTAGCACATTGCCCTCGACACCTCTATGGGCATGCAGGCACCCAGCATATAATAACATGCTGGTTAGATAGATACGCTGTACACGGAACAGAATACAGCTCAATGAGGATAGGGTTTGTGTGTTTCCAGAATGACATTAGGGCTTTTACAACGCTTAGGGAGTCGGTAAATATAATTGCTTTTTTAAGTTCTTATTTCCTAATATTCTTCACTGCCGACAAGATACTCACTGCCGAAAGATACTTGTTTCCGAGTGCCGTATACCAGATTCCGAAAAGGATGGACCTACAGCTGCATAAGATACCCCGTCATTTGACTTAGATGCGTCTGTGTAAATCTCTGCGCATGACTACTTGGCCTGGAGTTCTCGGAAATGCATTTTAATATGTGCTTCTGGCGCGTGTTTAGTGACCTCTACAAACGATGTATCACAATCTATGAGCTGCCACTGCCACGGCGGTAACAGTTTCGCTGGAGCCATAGGACATTGTTCAAGAAGTGGAACACCCATTTCCTCACTGAGGTTCCTCCCACGCTATGACAAAGGCTTTCTCGCTGCAGGTCGGTTATGGAAGAGTGTGGCAGCGGTCACGTCGTTTATTGTTGAATAAGAAGGATCTTCAGTGTTCGCTTGTACTTTCAGAAAATATCTAAAACTGCTGTATGACCGCTGCAGATGAATTTACCACTTATTCGACTCTACGTAGAGGCTCTGGATTGGAATTGTCCTGAAAGCACAAGTCGCGAGACGGATACCCAAGAGGTGAACGGGGTCTAGGTGTTTTAATGCACTTGGCGTTGCGGAATTATAAATTATAGAGCCGCAATCAAGGCGTGAGAGGACAGGACTGTTATACAAGTTTGAAACACTTTTGATCACTGCCCCATGTTGTGCGCGATAGAAGCTTTAGGAGGTTCACTGTCTTCAGGCACTTTGTCCTCAGATGCTTAATATGAGGAGTAAACATGAGTTTAGAATCTAAATTTATACCCAGAAACTTGTGATAGCTGCTCACAGAGAGCGCATCTCCTTTGATTTCACTAGTTGGGACTTGCATTAACGTTACGCCTCTCTTGTTCGTAAAGAGTACGCAAGTGCTCTTCTGGGCATTTACTTTAAAACTATTTTCATCTGCCCATTTGGAGAATTTGTTTATTCCAAGCTGCACTTGTCGTCCGCAGATGGCAATATTGCATGACTTGAAGGCTATTTGCACATTGTCGACATAAGCAGAATAAAACATAGTGCGTGGGATGGCTGTATACAGGCAGTTCATTTTTCCAATAAATAGCGTGCAACTAAGCACACCCCCTTGCGGTACACCGGTCTCTTGAGTGAAGCGCCTAGACAGATCGTTACCCACTCTTACGCGGAATGTGCGATTATACAGATAACTTTCGATTGTCTTTAGCATGTTGCCACGGACACCCATCGCCGAAAGATCTCGGCAAATTCCATAGCGCCATGTCGTATCGTAAGCCTTTTCTAGGCCCAGAAATACTGAGAGACAAAACTGCTTATGTATAAAAGCATCTCTAATATAAGATTGAATGCGAACAAGGTGGTCTGCTGTGGACATACCTTCTCTGAAACCACCCTGTAAGGAATCCAGTTTTTGTTGCTTTCAAAAAAAAATGCATGAGGCGCCGGTTAAACATTTTCTCGAAGAGTTTGCATATACAACTTGTCAGATTTATAGGCCTATAGCTACTGACCGAAGAAGGTACGTTGCCATCTTTGAGAATAAGAATTACGATTGCTTCTTTCCATGCCGTCGGAATGTAGCCTGCAGAGAACATGGTGTTAAATAGTGACAGTAGTGTTTTGTGGGTTTCCGAGTGTAAGTGCTTTATCATTTCATATTGTATTTTGTCACTTCCTGGAGCAGACTCGTTACAACAATTTAGTGAAGCCTGAAACTCCGCCATGCTAAATGGAGGATTGTATACTGCATTGGCTGTGTCTTTCCGGGCTGTCGCTCTGCTTGTCACTAGTATTTTAGAAATGTGTCTGTGCGATGGCATGTACTGGAAATATGCTGGAAATGTGCTCCTAGACAATCAGCCTTGTCCTCAAGAGTGTCTCCTTGTGTGCTTACTAAAGGTAAAGGATGAGCTTCGCGGCCTTTCATTTTGTTTACCCTGTTCCAGGCTTTGCGTTCGTCTGTACAAAAATTCATGTTACTCATGTGTTTTTCCCAACTTTCCCGTTTAGCCCAGCGGCGTGTTCTTCTACCTTGAGACTTAATTTCTTTGAAGTTAATTAGGTTTTCTGTGGTTGAGGAGTTACGAAGGAGATTCCAGGCCTTGTTTTGCTTTTTCCGGGCTTCCCTACACTCCACATTCAACTATGGAATGCGTCCTTTCGATGGCGATCCATTTGTTTTGGGTATACATACTGATGCAGCGTCAATAACAAACGCTGTAAAGTATGCTACTTGCATCGTCAATACTAAGTACACGGACATCATCCCAGGGCAAATGTGTCACTTCACGAAACCGCGTCCAGTCGGCTGAATCGACTTTCCATCGAGGAACGTGTGTATAGCACTCAGCTTGTTTTGTAAGGTTTAGTACGATGGAAGCGATCACTTCCATAAGGGTTATTAATCACATCCCACTTCAGATATGGCACAATTTTAGTGGACGCTATGCTTAGGTCTATGGAAGAAAATGTTTTCTGTGTAGGGCTGTAGAATGCTGGTTCTTTTCTGTTAAGCAAGCAGGAACTTGAAGAGAATAGGAAGTTTTCTATTAGTCGTCCTCTTGCATCACAGCGAGAGTCGCCCCACAGTGTACTATGTGCGTTTAGATCACCAACAACTATGTAAGGGGGATGGAGTTCATCAATAAAGCTTTGAAATGTTGTTCTAGAGAGTTGATAACTTGGGGGGATGTATGTAGACGCGATGGTGACTAGTTTATTGAATAGCACTGCTTCGATAGCAACTGCTTCAAGAGGGGTTTGGAGTTGCAGTTTCCGACAAGCAACACTTCTGTGACTTATTATAGCTACACCGCCTGACGATGTAACAGCCTCGTCTCGGTCTTTCCGGGAAATAGCGTATTGCCGGAGAAAGTTTGTGTAGCTTTAAGATGTGTCTCCTGAACACACAGCACCTTTGGATTGTATTTGTGTAAAAGTTCTTTAATGTTATCGAGGTTGAGCATTAGGCCTCTCGCGTTCCAGTGTAATATTTGTGTATCCATATTGTTTGTGTTTTTGGGCTGTATGTCAAGAGACGAGTCTAGTTGGCTTACAGAGCCTTTCCAGGCCTCGTAATCCGGGGTTTGTCTTTCTAGGAGCGGTCGCGAGAATCGCGTCGCTCCGGAGGCGCTGTATGCGCCGCCTGGCTTGGAGTTGTGTCCATCGACTCCAGGTAGCCGCTGGACTTCCGCTCAAGCGAGCGGGGTGTTTTCGGGGTGGGCCTTGCCTCGAAAAGCAGGGCCTTGAAGGCCACCAACCCAGAGGTCGATGGGCTCTCCTTAAGAGATGGCGCAGCAGCGCTAGCTGCTGTCGCCTGGGGGGCTGGTGGCACAGCCGCGGTCACACTCTTTGTGGGCCGGGTCGATGCCGGAGTCTGCTGCGGCGTTGCCCCCTTACGCGCCGCACCAGCATACCCTGAGATATGTAGGAAGAAATTGCGCTTTCGCGCTTCCTGAAAGGAAATGTTTTCTTTGACCTTTAACGTAATTATTTCTTTTTCCCTCTTCCAGGAAGGACATGAGCGGGAGTATGCAGGGTGGGCACCGTCGCAGTTTGCGCAGTGTATATACTGTCTCAGTACAATTGTCGGCAAGATGATCATGCGACGCGCACTTTGCACATGTGGTACAGCCCCGGCAGCTTGAGAGCCGTGGCCAAATCGCTGGCACTTAAAACAGCGGCGCGGGTTTGGAATGTAGGGTCTAAGTTTGATTTTCAGATAGCCTGTTTCAGTATATTCTGGTATTGGACTTGTGCAAAACGTCAAAATGGAGTGTTTAGTGAGGATCTCTTTGTCATCTCGCCTGATCTTAATTCTTTGGACATTTGTCACGTGCTGTTCCTTCCAGCCCTCAATGAGATCGGTTTCACTCAGGTCAAGGAAATCTTGTTCTGATATGACTCTGCGTGAACTGTTCAGAGAACGGTGGGGGTTCATCGAGACAGGGGTATTGCCAATTTCAGCAAGTCCAGACAGTTTCTGGAACTGATTCTTGTCACATTAGTTCTAGCAAAAGATCACTCACCGCTGGCCATTTTTGTGACCTTATAGCCAGGACCTAGTTTCTCAGTGAGGCATTTCGAAACAGCAAATGGTGATAGTGTTCTTGCAGTTTTATCAGCGTTTTGAGAACTTAGCACGTGGTACTTCGGGTATATCTCTTTGGTCTAGACGAAAAGTTTCAGCGATTCATCGGTGCGCCCTCTCTTAGAAAGAGGGCGATCGGAGAGTCGGGGGAGTGACGAATAAGCCATGTAAGTTATTCTAATTTTGGTAGCTATGCCAGCCGGTCACCACCGAGCCCAACAAGGGGACGTTACGAAACCGGAAGGAAACGCAGACGCCAGCTGTACTTAGCTACTATAACCTAATGTAGAATACCCAAGGTTGGATAAAATACACCAGGATAAATACACATCTTACTGCCTGGAAAAATTGGAAGTCGGAGGAAGCGAGGAGAGGACATGAAAGATGGAAAGTAATAGAGACAGACGAAGATTGGAGAGAAGTACAGCAAAAGACAACTACCGATTTCCCCTGGGTGGGTCAGTTCGGGTGTGTCGTCTATGTGAAGCCGAGGATAAGGGGCGTGTTGCCTCCGCCGAGGGGCCGTAAAGGTCCAAACACCCGGCATCGGTTCAACTCCCAGGATCCCCTTTTCCCCCGACACGGCTAAGCCACGCACGGTTAAGCGCGGGAGGGTGCGACCCCCATGTGCTCGGGTACGCGGTGTCGCAATACACCAAACGCCTGCTGACGCAGACGACATTTCGTTTGAATTTGGCTTTCCAGTACTTTGCGTTTTTACATCTAGATGGCGCCGTTGCGTTAGCGTTAGCGTTTTGCTCCGTTCCGCTATTCTAAAGCACTACCTTTTGCCGTGCAGTGCAGCCTTTCTTTGCGTTAGCGTTGCGTCGCACGCACGCTAACGCAAGCGTTTTACGCTAAACTAAAACTCCCAATTTCCGCATTATATCGACGACCTTGTGTGAATTTGTATCGAAGTGTCCACCTATAAAATATGGAACCTCCTCAAAGTAACACATTCGGCAAAATAATAGGGTATGATTTATTAAAAAATTACCCCAGCGATTTTGTATTTCCGGACCTCTCACTATGAAACTACAACCTTGTTTCTGCGGCGGTTGTTAGTAAATAAAACGTATGTATTTGATGGGAATATTCGTCGCCCACATACGCAGTGCGTGCTTTGTTTGTTTTCCTCTGCGAGTAATTTTAGAGCGCTGCTCTTAGGTGCTCGTTCCTGGGGTTTCGCATCGGCATTGTCCCTCCGCGTAACCGAGTGAAGGAGCACAGCGAAAGATGAACGAGCGAATGCGGAGTGTAGAGGGGGATGAAAGACGGGGATAGTGAAGAGAGCGCGAGGATAAAAACGGAGAGGGAGGGTTCAGCGGTTCCAAAACGCAGGAGGAGGGTATGGCGAAAGCGTGAGAAAAAAAGCGTAGTGCCTCGCAAGACGGGCTCTACGGAGGCGACCGCTAGGAGATGGCGCCGTCGTCTATTCACCGATGGCATGCGGATTGCACGTCCACCGGTACCGTCATCATCATCATCATCAGGCGATCTGCGATCTCCAATTAGCTAGCCGTCTTGCGTTAGCTGACTCCCAACTTGCGCCTGCAAATTTCCTAATTTCATCACCTCACCTAGTCATCTGCCGTCCTAGACTGCGCTTCCCTTGTCTTCGTATCCATTCTGTAACTCTAATGGTCCGCCGGTTATCATGCTACGCCTTAGGTGCGAAGCACCTTATGCGTCCGCGCTGTCGGCGTCTCCTGTCGAAATCGTCGTCGTCGTAGTCACGGTAAGAAAGCGGCTCGTGCTCGCGTTGTCCTGCGTTCCCGACTGCGTTCCCGACTGCTCCCGCGTTCGTCGTCGTCGTAGTCTTCCACAGCTGGCTGTGTTGCCGCTCGTCATTCCAGCGTAGAATTTCACTTCTCTTCTGTCGTCGTAATGGGGAGGCCGCGTTTACGGGATTACGAGCCATTGCTTAAGCCAGTATGGGCCTATTAGCGGTGCATCACTGCATGCTTCGCAACTCCCCAGGGGAGCTGCATTTCGCTTAATATGTAATTTTACACTTACGCACAATTGCGCTTGAGCGGGGCGCGTTCTTTTTTCTTTACTTTTGCATTTGTAACGTGAAGATTGCCTGTCCTCCATTGCCAATGCAGCCAAACTTGCGTACATCAGGTCGCACACGCCACATTTCACAACCACCAAATTGAATATAGCTGCATCGGCTGTTTTCGAATAAATATTTTATGAAGATCAGAAATCTCGGAAAGATGCTGAGTGGGTCGTCTTAGATTTGCTTCTCGACACATGCCTTTTAATCTACTGTCTGCAACAACGAAGGAACGTAAGTGCGCCATTATTATTAGCCACATTTTTTAGTTAGCCTAGATTTGTCTAAAGCGGCCGTCCCGGCTTGGCACCCTTTCGGTGCCACTGAGACCGCCTGGGTTGGGCGAACACCTCCTAGAGGGTTGCACACCCTTGAGGCGTTCCCCTGTCACAGGCTACTGGGACGAGCCAGTTGGGCTGTCTCTGTACTGGTTTGACGAGAGCCTGAGGTGACGTTAGGTACTCTATGAAGAAATGATTCTGTACACAAGGACCTTGTGGAATCGTCGAAAATGACATGAAAGTCTGCATGAAAATGACGGCCCCCACCGTAGACAAAAATAGAGAAGATGCCCGTCAAGAACATCGAAACCAGCAGCTATATGAGATATTACACTGCAGAACCAACAAATGAGGAGATCCTCATGAACCGGCAGAGAACACTACGAGCGTTGGACCGACGAGCAATACACAGTTCACATATGAGCCCTATGTTCGCTCGAGCCTGGGCATCGTAATGGTTCACAAAGTAACCGTAATACTTCACAGCTTGATATTTCTAATTTGCTCAAGTGGCCAGTATCAGCGTCAAATCTTCCAGGAACAGGGATTGTATGCACTACTTTTTTTCCTCCTAATGTCAACTAGAATACCAGCTATCCCGGTTAGCTCTCTGATCCACACCGCTCTCTTCCTTTCTCTTAACGTCAGGTCTAACATTTATCGTTCCATCGCTATTTGTGCGATCCTTAACCGATGCCTTATATAAGCGCTGTATGAGCGGAGGTCTGAATGCGGCGGCTGCTGTGAATCGCGCCCACGGGTCACCCACGCGCTGCCTCTCGCGATCTCCCGATATCGTAATCGTCGGTGAATTTTTCGGGTTGCATTTTGTCCTTCTCGATCCGTTATGTCACAGTCCACGCTCCGCTGCTACAAACACGTCCTTGCCCCTTGGTACTACTGCCTCCTGGTATGACTGGTAGTTTGATAATATCAGACAACTGTGTTAACACTGACATTGCGTGCATATTACGCATTGATTTGGCATGCGCTGAGGAGCTCTTCACAACATGTCGTTGTAGGCTTAAATAGACAAAATGACTCCAAAATTCTTATACAACTTGCATTTCAGCACCGTGGGCATTTAATGGGTACGAATGGTGCTGCCCTATAAACGGAACACGTTCGAGTAATCATGGTCGTTTATCAAGATCTTCAAATTTGTACAATTACCTACTGATTGATGAACATCGCGCCAGCTTGTCTTAGCTTGTCTTTTCACATATACGAAAAGAAAAGATGCATTATGTTGTCAGGTTCCTAGTTCACATAATTCCTAAACGGCTCACGTTGCATATAGAACCATAAAATTTAAGATTTATTCGTTTGTGATAAACATTAAACACCAAGTACGTAAGCATCGGCTGAGCAGGAAACATTGCACCTTGGGGTCAATTGTGCCAATCACGCACTGAAATTCCCAGCTCGCGTTGCGTAACAACAACACATCGCCGCCTTCCGCACCTCCACCCCCTCTCCCGCCCCTTGCCGCTCGGCCAGAAAAAGAAAAGTTCCTTTATAGTCTTTCACTCCCCAGTTCAAAGATGAAAAAACGGGTCACATCAAATATAGCAGGAAATGATATGAACTCCCTTTTCTAAATAACAAAACACTAATAGACCACTCGTCGCCGTCCACTGGCGATGGCTACGCCTTGTTACGTTGCTGTTAAATAAGATAAATAAATAGGAAACACTAGAGACCATTGCTATAAATAATATTTTGTTAAACAAGAATACGTATGGAGAGTTCGAAACTAAACTTGAAGTTCTGTGGGAACATTTCAGGTTTTCGTATGTCTCAAAGGCGGAAGATTGTCAAGACGGAGGAATATTACACTTCACACATGTGGGTTCAATATTCCTAACACATACCAGCGTCTTTATCGAAGCGGCAAATAGCTTTTGCTGCGGTGTAATCCACTTTTGATGACTACGGGCCTAAGTCCATATCATGTGAAGAGGCCGATGTGTGTCAAATAAACGTCTTCATTGTTCAAGGAGTGGTCAACGTGTAACGAGCCTGGCACAGCCGAGGAGTAGGTGGTATTTGTCCTTGCCACTGTGGCCGCGCGAGCATACACATATACGCCTAATTTCAAATAGGAAGGGCTTGGTGTAAGCAGTTCCAAAGGGAAGACAATGTATAAGAGAGTCGAGGCGTCGTGCAAGTTGAGGATATTGGTATACGAGACGTAGGTCATCTACGTACTAGATTGATTTCTTTCTCGTCAAGGTGAACCACATCAACACACCGAAAAAGACGTAGTCTCGCCCGAAAGTCGAAGCATCGATTGTGATAGCAAATTAGTAGACAGCTATACGAAGTAAGGATAGTACTTTTATCGGCGACCCTATGAAGTTGTAAATATTCGCTTACTAAATAAACAAGCACGGTGCCACGCACGCACAGTCAAACATGAACACATCTCGCTCGATGACCGCGGCAATTCGTGAAAATGCTGGAGCGAGAAAACGCACTAGCGCCAGCGAGCAAATTGACCTTTTCGCTGGCTCTCGCTTCAACGCGAGCTAAACAGCGAAATCACAGCGCATACGAAGCTACCGGCACTCGGCGCATGTACTTTGCACATGCTGTGAAGATGAGGCCCCCGCGGGCGCAAACTTCGGCCACATAGCAGATCGCTTTCGAAATAGGCGTGCGAGCGGCAGCTCCGTAAGCAGCAGCCGCAAGAGCGGAACGCACTCCTCCACCCCCCAACGTCTCCGTCGCCTCCTCCCCGCGCGCGCGCTTCCGGCCGCCTTCCTCTCTCGCTTGCGCGAGATTAGGCTGCGGTTGCCGGCTCACTCTCGCACGCTCTCACTCGCACACACAACGTACGGCGCGCGGCGACGGATTTATCGCCATTGAGCTTTATATGGAACCTCACGGCAACGACGACGGCGACGGCAAAAATGCGCTTGGAGTGTCCATATAATTGCTATCGCAATCTTAATCTAATAAAGCCTCCTAAGATGCACCGTGTGTTGGACTGGGACGCAAGGTGTGTTTCCCATGTAGACTTATCGCTTTTTCGAACGTGTGCGCCATATGATTTCATTTTACTTAGAAATGGCTAAAACACTTTACAATATCACTTCTTTTATTATTCCCGCTCGATTAAGTTCTTATAGGAGAGCGTAGGCCACATGGGCTGTTTGTAGTTTGATTGTAAACAAACTTAAAAAGCAGTCTTAAATGACCAAATAATCATCCGCGTCAAGACGATTGTACAGAAAAGCAATAAAGAATTCTAGGTTCTCCACGATTTGCTCAGGCCATCGGCGCACCTGAAGCTCACTCGCAATATAGTCCTCAATACATGCGGAAACGCCACAAAGAAGGGACGGGGACGTTGCGATCTCTGCTTACGTTGAGTTGTCGAGGTGTACGTTATCGTGGGTGTCGTTCCAGACTCAAGCACCTGGCGCATTCGAGAGCCACAAATTTCGTCAGGTCACTAATTATCGAAACCGCCGTTTTGTATAGAAATTCGCCCGCTTGGAGACACACATATCCACATTATTGAGTAGTGCAGTGTGAGCTAAGCGAAAGCCACGTTCGTGCATTCCTTGTACAAATATTCATTCGGGCTTGTTACTGAAGTCTATAGTGAATAATGCCTAACTTACAATAATGGTGTATCCGCCGTAGTCGCTTAGCGGCTATGGGGTTCGCTGCTAAGCACGAGGTTACGGAATTAAATCCCGGTGATGGCGGCCGCACTTCGATGTCGACAAAATGCGAAAACACCCCTTTACTTGGATTTAGGTGCATGTTAAAGAAAACCTTGTGGTCAAATTTATTCCGGAGTCTCCCACTGCGGCGTGCCTCATAATCAGATCGTAGGTTTGGCACGTAGAACACCATAATTTATTCTTTGAAAAATTCTGCAGTTCATAGGTCATGCGAACGGGTGCGCGGAATTGGAGCTACTTAGGGGAGTCATTGACTCAGGGATGCGAAATCTGTGTCGCATATAAAGAAGCGTACACCTGATCGACTGCTCTACAGATATAAAGTAATTGAGAAACTTACCACCCGCATGCATATATATTGCGTAAGCGGAAGCTATTATATCGGAAAGGGGGTCGCTATTGCCAGCAACGCTTACGAATATTGCTTATCTCGCGTATTATAATGAGACTGCATAAGTACGGAAGTAATGATCGGCACAACGCCATGCACGTGCTACGTCCATAAAACGCGACCTTTTCTTGAAGTCTGTTCTTCGGAGTGTCGCGCTGTAATCGTGCGCTGGCAACCCTACCTGATAGCACAAGGCTTGTTCACTCCGATCCATGACGTCATGCTACCTGGCTAGAGTGCCATAGAATCTAATGTGGATACTGCCGAGTACGCAATAGAGATATTGAGTTTACCGTTTTCGTCACGCCAGCCTTGACAATGGAAATTTCGGGCCCAGTTGCATGACGTCATGGATAGGAGTGAACAGGCTTTGTGCCATCTAGGTGGTAATGACGCTGGTAACATAAATGCATGCATAGAAAGTGTATTTAAAGGACTTGCTGTGCACCTGTTCTGCGCATACTTTCATAATAACGAATCGCCAACACATGCATACGATTCGATGAAAATAAATGAAAGAAAGTGTAAAAATTAAAAAAAAATGTTTCATTGTGACACAATGTTTCCTCTTGTGCAAAATTTTCTTCGTATACTGCAATGTATCTTGCTCCGAAATATGCAACTAGATAATCCTAAACATTCGCTACCCCCATATTTTTGGCCTGCATGCAAACTATCAATTTACGTGTATTCTGCACTACCGTGTTTATGTTTGGCAATGGCAGATTCGTATGAAACGTTTTATGATAGGAAACGCGCACTACTGGGACAAGAACAGATGCTGTAGTGGAGGCCTACGGAGCAGTTTGACTACCTTTCTAGTGTTTATGCGCACCCAAATTTAAATACTCCATCCTGTTATTATTCTGGTTCCATAAAAAAGTCCTGAATTCTAACGGTGGCCAGTAATGACAGCATATACTTGTGTAAGCTTTCTGTCACTGTGGCAAGTTATTCGTTTTTACATATCCCACAGTGAGCACAAAAGTAATATCGCAATCTTTAGTTAAATAAACGTAAATATATCAGTCGGAGGCAGATCCACATGGAACGAATTCTCAGGATGGAACCAGTTTCGAAATATTGTCACGAGCGGCGATCCTGTGGTCGGTGCTTGGACGATGACGACGACGACGGTGTGGCTTTCTGGTGTGCACACGCTCTCCTGAACGATTGCTGTAGTGTTGTGCGTCTTACCTTGTAAATATATCCATTGTATATATATTCTCCCCGTAGCATCTTTGGTGGACGTGCGGGGTACGCTCGCTACAAAATCGGGAACTGGATCTTCGCAGCGGACGGCTCGTTGCTGCCACCACAATGACCAACCAAGCGACTCAGTGTGAGCAAGGCCCGTCACCGGTCATTCTCTTGCACCCTCGTGACCCCGGGACATTCAACGGCACAAGCGGCGTGGATGTCGATGAATGGCTGGCAATGTATGAGCGCGTCAGCCGCACTAACAAGTGGGACCCGACGATAATGCTTGCAAATCTCATCTATTTGCGAGGCACTGCGCTACTCTGGTTCGAGACACATGAGGCAGATCTGAGAAGTTGGGACGTCTGTATGTAGAAATTACGCGATCTATTTGGGAGACCTATCGGACGACAACTATCGGCCAAGCAGGAGCTCGCAATTCGTGCTCAGACGTCCACAGAGCCGTACATCTCGTATATTCAGGACGTGTTGTCTCTGTGCCACAAGGTCGACAAGGACATGCCTGAAGCAAAGTGGGCCACGTACTCAAAGGCATAGCCGATGACGCATTCAATCTGCTACTGTGTAAGTGCTGCTCTACAGTGGAGTCGGTTACCGCTGAATGTCGTCGTTTTGAGCTGGCCAAAAGTCAACGTATCACTCACCGCTTCAACCGACTTCCCAATACGGCAGCCACCTCCTCATGCGAAGGTTTAGCCGAGCTTCGCCAAGCGCGAGCTCCAGAAAACGTCACCAGGATCGCCCGTCGAGAACTCGAGGCCATGGCACCCGTTAGCCCTCATGACGGTATGCAAAGCAACAACCTGGCTCCAATTTCGCTAATTAGGACCGTGGTTCGCCAAGAGGTCGCTAATATGGGCATTTTACCCACCTTTGATAACGGTCATGCTGCTACCATCCCGGTCGCCCCTGTCGTCGTTGCTGCAAGACCGAACACGACCTTCAGGCCACGTTATCGAAATCCATCCGATTGGCGCACACCTGATGACCGGCCCATCTGCTTCACGTGCTCTAGGATTGGACACATCGCCCGCCATTGCCGCAGCCGCTGGCCCACGTCCTATCGACCAAACACTTACAATCACCCGGACCGTGCACCATATGCCCCGTCGTTCCGTCCTGAGGCATCAAGTGCTGAACGTCCTCCTAGGGAAAACCGGATCATACAGCCGCTCACCATCGCCCCAGCGCCGTCAGTCCCGCTCGCCCCATCCTCACCGCTCTCGGTCTCCCTTTGACCGCCTCTCGGAAAACTAGCCAGTGCAGCCCCCGGAGGTGACGCTGCATTTCCGACCCGGCCTGAAAATCCTCTGATTCTCCCCCATGCTCGATTCAACCTTCTTGAAGTTCTGGTTGATGGTGTGGCCGTTAGCGCTCTTGTTGATACCGGCGCACAATTTTCTGTAATGAGCTCGAGCCTCCGACGCCGCCTCCAGAAGGTCTTTACGCCCGCGACTTCACCTACCGTCCCAGTAGCCGACGGGAGTACACCTGCTGTACTTGGAATGTGCACTGCACGCATCACCATTTCTGGTTGCCACACATCTGTTCTTTTTGCTATTCTAGAACAGTGCCCCCATGACCTCATCTTGGGAATCGACTTTCTGTCCACACACGCTGCCCTTATCGACTGCTCCGCGGGCCTTCTCCGGCTAGAACTTCCTTCCTGCTCCGACAACGTCGACGCCGGCCCACCCCGCCTACGCTCCGTCGAGTTTCGTCGACTGCCTCCGCAAGCCGCAATATACGTCCAGCTTTCAGCCTTTCTGCCCCTACCCGACAGTGACTATATTGCCTGCCCTATTCCTGAGGTCGCCACGACCCGCAACGTCGCGCTCCCCTATACGGTGGTGACAGTTACAAACAACAGCGCCTCCTTTCCCATCCTGAATTTTGGCTACTCGACGCAAGTTCTTCCTCGCGGCATATAACTCGCTCATCTGACCCCATTGGCCGGCCACACGGTTTCTGCCCTGACCACAGAACTTCCACCGGATTTTTCACCGCCGTCATCGCAGTCAGGTTCGTCCTGCCACCACTTCGCCCGCATGATATCAGGAGACCTCGCTCCGGTACAGTCCGCTGCCCTTCGCCGCGTGCTGGTTCTCTACCTGGATATATTTGACTTTGTCGACCGTCCTTTACGCCAGACTTCCGTCGTCACCCATCGCATTCTATACCGGCGATGTGAGTCCTATTCACCGACGGCCTTACCGTGTGTCAGCTCCAGAGCGTGCTGTCATCCAACAGGAAGTGGAGGAAATGCTGCGCAAATGCATAATTGAACCGTCATGCAGTCCTTGGGCCTCTCCCGTCGTACTTGCGAAAAAGAGGGACAATAGCTGGAGATTCTGTGTAGACTACCGCCACCTCAACCAGATTACCAAGAAGGATGTGTATCCTCTCCCGCGTATTGACGATGCACTGGACTGCTTTCACGGCGCCAGATATTTCTCTTCCGTCGACCTATATTTCTCTTCCGCCCGTACCTGTATGGCAGGCACTTTTCAGTTATTACAGACCACCATGCGCTTTGCTGGCTTTCCTCGCTCGAGGACCCCACTGGTCGCCTTGGTCGTTGGGCACTCCGCTTGCAAGAGTACTCATTTTCTGTTTTCTACAAATCTGCACGGCTTCACCAAGACGCTGACTGCTTGTCACGATACTCGGTTGATCCCTCTGATACACTGGAAGATGAACCTGACACCTTTGTTCTGGCATTACCGACTTCGTCCACATAGCTGACGAACAGCGCCGCGACTCATCTTCGCGGCCTATTATAGACGGTCTCAGCTCACCAAACCCTAACCCTTCGCTACGGATGTTTGTGCTCCACAACGACACCTTACACCGCTACAACGCCCGGCCGGACGGCGCTGAGCTCTTGCTTGTTGTTCCCGCGCATCGTCGCTCTACTGTTTTGCGCCAGCTTCACGATGCACCGACGGCCCGACACCTAGGCGTGTCACACACGTATGATCGCATCCGTAGGCGCTTCTTTTGGCCTGTCTCTACCGTTCTGTGCGACAGTACGTTGCGGTTTGTGACCTCTGCCAGCGACGCAAGACTCCTACCCTACTGCCTGCTGGCAGCCTTCAGCCCCTCTACAACCCTGATGAACCATTTTTCAGGGTGGGACTCGATCTTCTAGGGCCTTTTCCCATGTCAACCACTGGCAATAGATTGGTTACAGTCGCTCCTGACTACGCAACGCGGTACGCTGTTACACGAGCACTTCCCACCAGCTGTGCTACTGATGTAGCCGATTTCCTTCTCCACGACGTCATCCTGCGCCACGGTGCTCCTCGTCAGTTAATAGCGGACCGCGGCCGCTGCTTCCTGTCTGAAGTAGTCGACGACATTCTTCGTTCTTGCTCGACCAATCACAAGTTCACCACTGCGTACCATCCACAGACAAACGGCCTTACTGAACGCCTCAACCGTACTCTCACAGGTATGCTTGCTATGTACGAGTCTGAGGACCACCGAAACTGGGACATTAACTAGCCTTTTGTGACCTTCGCCTACAACTCTTCTCGTCACGACACAGCTGGCTACTCAACCTTTTTATCTACTGTTTGGCTACGACCCACCATTGCCTATGGACACCATACTTCACCTTCACGCAGACACATCCTCTGCCTATGCTCGTGATGCTCTTGCCCGTGCTGACATCGCCCGTCAGGTTGCCCGCGATCGCTTGTCGGCTCCACAGGTCAATCAAAAATGTCTCTATGACCGCCGAGACCGGGAGGGGAACGTCCCTCCAGGATCGCTCGTCTTGCTCTGGTTCCCGTCACGTCGCGTTGGCCTATGCGAAAAACTCCTCTCCCGTTATGCATGCCCTTACCGCGTCGTAGGCAAAGTCACTAATGTGACCTATGAAATCGCTCCGCTACATCCTAAGTCGGCCTCTGCAACAATCGCGAGTGACATAGTCCATGTCTCGCGCCTTAAACCGTACCACTCTCGGCCCGAGCCCTAATAGCACCGAGACGGTGCTTCTGCCGCCGGCGGGTAATGTCACGAGCGGCGATCCTGTGGTCGGTGCTTGGACGACGACCACGACGACGGCGTGGCTTTCTGGTGTGCACGCGCTCTCCTGCACGATATCTGTAGCGTTGTGCGCCTTACCTTGTAAATATATCCATTGTATATATATTCTCCCCGTAACATTATTAACACTCGTAGTGTCGGGAGAAATGCATTGGCGTTCCCGTTACTTTATTAACAAAACGTCCTGTTATGCACTGACGCACTTAACTGGAAAGCCAATGCATTTCACCACAATGTTCGGGAATTCATATCTCGAAACTAGTACCATCCTAAGAATTCGTACCAACTGAATCCGCCTTGCGAACTCCACGTCTAGAATTTTTAGGTTGCATTATGGGCCATAAGGTAATTAATCAAAAACTGAATTACTGCATTTGTGTTCCTTAGTCGAAAATACATTTCTATTTTTTGTGCAAGTAATGTCCGCCTCTTCGAGTAGACCAGCTCATGAACTAGATTTGTGCTATCTGCCATAGGCTACCTTTAAAAATGTTTGACAGTGTTCACTGAAACACCCGGTATGCGGCGCTTTGGGCGCCACGCGGACTAGACAGCCGGCGTCGCAAATTTTATATGCGAGGCGACAACAAATATTAGAGCAGAGGAAGAAGACCAACTTTGTATACATCACAATTAAGTTCTTCGTGTGAGCGGATTATCATTTTTCCAGGATTGTTCCTCGACTTTTCTTCATGAGGTTTACATTTGTTCCTGTCTAAAATCTTGTAGTTTGGCGCACTTTAACATGGTGCCACCCATGGGGAAAATTCTGTCAGTACTCTAGATGTTGTTTGTCTTAAACAAGGCTTCGTTGCTCTAGGGGAGATAATTTCTGTGCGCGTTGTTGTAGTGTAAAGTCACATTACACCCATATTTCCCCTCTTATTGTCTTTTTGTTTCTTTCCTTTTTCAGTAATTTTAATTGTATGTTTTTTTTTCTGATGGGGCTTTTAACTCAACCTGCGTCCTATCCTTCTCGTACTTAGGCGGCTGCCCTGGAGCTTTATGCGTCAGAAATGGCAGCGACAGAGGCAGCTCGGTGGTTCCAGTATTGTGATGTTTTAGGTTTTAATGAATCTTAAAATGTATTGGTGTGACATGAGGATATGCCAGTAATTTCGGTTACATGAAAACAAGATCACGAGTACGGTGCCTGATGGAGCAACATGATTTTATTTATATGATTAGAACAAAAAGGTGATGTGACAATAATATACGGTCGGAATTATTTCCGGCGCTAAGCGACAACCTGTATCCAAGCGTTTGTTTCATTTAGGAAATATTGGGGTAAAGACTGTCACTAGAAAGAACAGTTCGAAAGCTTCCTTGCGGTTAGTCAATTAGAAACCCCTGCTTGCCAACTAGGCTTGTTTCCTTCCATACAAAATACAGTTCCGAAAGTTCATTCTGTATAGGTACTTCGCACAGGGTAGCTCGCTCGCTATAAACAGATAGCGCTTGCGCAGTTCCTAGCCATTTGTTGCCACACTACCCTCCGCGTCGCCTCCTCAGCGATGCAAAAAACACTCCTGTGCTTAGATTTAGGTGCCTGATGAAGTGTACCAGATGATCGAGAGAGAATGAACTTTAATGAAAAGTATGGTTCAGTGTTAATTGTCGGAGTCATAAGGGGGTAGTGGCCGAGTACTCTACCAGGGAGGCCAATTCCTGTTCTGGTGAAGCTTAGTGGGCCTTCCTAGTTTGGTTGCACCTGAACTAGTATAGCCCCACTAGCTCTCGGCAGCATATTTTTTTCTTGCTGCTGTCAGGCACCACTCAATGCCTGAAAATGCAGTGGACTAGAGTAGGATTCGAACTTACGATCTTGAGATTTGAAGCCGGGTATTCTACCTCTGCTCCACGCCACCGTCATCAATCAGGTAATCGAGAAATCTGCGGAGTACAATCAACGTCTCTATATGGCTTTCATAGATTATGAAAAAGCATTTGATTCAGTGGAGACACCAGCTGTCACAGAGGCATTGCATAATCAAGGAGTACAGGAGGCGTACGTGAATATCTTAGCAAACATCTAGAAGAATTCCACAGCTACCTTGGTCCTCCACAAGAAAAGTAGAAAGTTACCTATCAAGAAAGGGGTCAGGCAAGGAGGCACAATCTCTCCAATGCTATTCACTGCATGCTTAGAAGAAGAATTCGAGCTCTTTGACTGGGAAGGCTTAGAAGTGAGGATCAACGGCGAATATCTCAGCAACATTCGGTTTGCAGATGACCTTGTCCTATTCATCAGCAATGCAGACGAATTACAACAAATGATTGAGAACCTCAATCGAGAAAGTGTAAGAATTGGGTTGAAGATGAATATGCAGACGACAAAGATAATGTTCAATAGCCTGGCAAGGGAACAAGAATTCAGGATCACCAGTCATCCTCTAGAGTCTGTAAAGGAGTACGTTTATCTTGGTCAATTACTCACAGGGGACCCTGATCACGGCCGCCGGATAAAAAAATTACACCATTTTCCCTTAGGAGAACCCTGAGTAGTATGCGAAGCAGGCATGGGGTCGACTCAAGTTCACATTAGTTTTCAGTTCATTGTTTCCGTTAGGTTGAGGTACGTAGCTACCGTTATATTTACCGTGCGTTGCGGGAGGAGAATGAGAGGAGCGGAGTGCGCGCGTCAATATACCGCGAGCTACAGTGGCGCCCCCCAGCTGAGTAGGCAGCGCCTACCGTCGCGCCTCGAACCTAAGCTGCTTCGCATATCGCGCGTCTAACATAAGCAGCCGCAGGTGTTCCCATTTGTTGCGCAATCCGGAGAGTAGCGTCGGAGAGGAGAGGAGGAATGCCGAGAGAAGAGGAGACAATAAGAGGAGGGGGAGGAGGATGCCCATGCGCAGTAGGGGTGTGGACGCCGCGCGGCAGATGGATGGATGGAGGGAGGGAGTGACATAGCCCCGACCATAAGATGCTTCGCATCTAAAAATATGCGGCCTGCCGCGTGCATCGAAAACGGTGTGATCCGCCGTGGCGCCACACGTCGGGGGCTGTTGTCTGGCATCGGCATTGCAAATGCGTCAGGAACGCGCTTGGAACGCCGTCGCGCGTGCACGCCGACGCGTTCCATCGCCGATGACTAGCGCCGTTCGGCCCAGCCAAGCGGCCGACAATGCAACTACGGCCGTGACGTTCGCTCCCATTGCAGCCGACCGACGAGGCAGGCCGCACCATTTTTTTAATCCAGCGGCCGTGCCTGGACAGTCCCACAATAGATACCTGACTGTCGGTCGAGCACCGATGTCGCACATACTGCACGTCACTGTTGACATTACGTTCGCCTCCGTCTCTTCCTCCGCCTCATTGTCCAAACGTTGCCTCTGATGAACTCACGTCTTCTTTGAAGCAGCGTATGCACGCCACTTAGCCAGGAGATCTTCAGTGAGTGCTGCGCCCGTCCTGGTCTTATGCACCAGGACTTGCGCGCCCCGAGGACGCCTCTTGGGCAAAGGGTGGGCCTTTTGCAGTACATTCGCCTTCAGCTCACGTTTTGCTTGCACTGTAATTCGCTAGTACTCCTCCTCCAGATCCAGGCCCACAGGAATGAGAGCGACCGGGCCCAGGAGAGATGAGGGTTCGCTTAACTTTGGGCTTCCCGATTGCCCCGGGACCCAGTCCACTAGCACACTCATGTCGAAGTTCCGATGAAGGGATGCGCATGCGACCTTATTATCATGCGCCCCCGTACCTGCCCTGGGCGTCCCCGTGAGCGCGTTTACAGTATGTAAAGAGTCGGTGAATATCGTGAACTCTTTGCCACTGTGTTCTTCCGTAATTTTTCCCGCCTTTTTCTTCGGCTTCTTTATGGAAAATAGGATGGCCTGCAGTTCAAGTGCCCTAATGGTCGGTTCTTGCTGGTGTTGGTGAATCCGGACATCTTGCGGATCACCACTAACGACTGCCAGCACCGCTCTGGATGTAGTAGGATGCTTATACATTGTTATGAGTAGAAGGGTGGCACTGTGAGAACTTGCACACATGGCCAGAAACGGGCAATGCGTTGCCACTAGCACTAGGATTTGCAGCAGCCACAGATGCAGCAACCTATTGCAGCAGCTTTTTATTTTCATATATGGCTTAAAAGTAAAAATGTGGATGGTTTACAAAAGTTGCACTCACTCCTGCGAAAGCCACTCATCGTTCTGCTTTCCCAATTTACAAGGCAGGTTATCAGCATCGCTCTTACTTTTCAGTGTTGCTAGCAAGGGGGCTAATTTTTTAGAGATTACTCAGGAGAAAAAACCCTGCTTACAAAATTTCCACACACCTGTGAAAGTAACCGCTACAGGTATAAACACGTCGGAGGATGAGCTTTTCATTACGTCATAAGAAACTGGGTCCTTAAAAATCAGTTGTCAGTCCCTTTAAAATGTGTTGTGTCTAAACAGCTTTGTTGTTGTGTAAAACTGCAATGTAGAAATGCTGGGATTTACCAATGCATCATACAGCTATAAGGTGCTCAAACAGCAAGCCAGACAGAAAAACGAGTGAAGAGTGCACAAGATGTTTAGAAGTATTTCTTTGGCTAATTGGCAAAACATAGCTATTTGAAGAGAACTGCAAATTGAGGCGCATGCACAGAGAAAGGCCATATAAGTGCAATTTTTTTTGTCTTTCTCTCTGTATGCGCACCATATTGCACCCATCAGCTAATAGATACAAGATGCTGGCAGGCAAGACATTGCCTTCTGCTCAAAAAATCAATTTTATATGCATCCTCAACAACAGATCTCTTCTGAAACATTTTTACACATACCTTACAAACAACTGCTGATATGTGCGTAAGTTTAATTGGTTTCAGCCAGTTGAAATCCTTGCCTCTTACTAGTGCACTCTAGCACTCTTACACGATTCTCCATCCTAGCTTGCTGGCTGCTCTCCCGAGAGTTATGCACCGACGTTAAAAACTTTAAACAAATATGACCCTTTTCATTTGATGCCGACGACGTCAACCTGTAACAGTATTCACATCCATGGGGGGGGGGGGGGGGCTATCCTCCGTATCAGTCTTATTTTGACCTTGTTTGGGATGTTGCTGGCAGATAAATTCAACATTATAATGAACTAGTCTCCATAGGTGAGCGGTCCATCTTCACAATACGGTATAATATGAACAAGGGGGAGTGTGTACAATGTTGGATTGAAATTCCAAGAACAGTTCAAAAATTACAAGACACATTACAAGTGCAAGATCAAATGTGGCATAAAGTTAAAATACACACCATTTGCTATGTGTCTTATCTGTGTGCATTTCATTTTGTGCTGTTACATGTGCCAGAAAAAACGTGCAACCAAAGACCATCCAACAGCACAATAACTTCAAGTAAGGAATGCTATACTTACACACTTGTACACTCATTGTTGCAACCTTATGAAAGGGAGAAAAAAACAATGCGAAACTTTGCCATTATACAAACTTTACTAAGCCTCATGAACACTTCGCGCGTAATAATAATTTGTATACATAGCGTAATCTTCGTAAATTACGCACATAACTGCGCACGCTACTCCTTATAGTTGCCATTCAAAATAACGTAAATGTTGTAAGAAATGCCACGGGCTAAAAAAAGGTCAAGGAGATGGAGAATAAAATGAAGTCGCCATATCTCAGGTGTTCCGCTTTACGATGTCAAACTGACCTTAAGTCTACAAAAATCTTAATTTTGAAGGAGGACTTCTCCTTGGCAGCGCATGCTGTCTTCGAAGTATAATAATTAGGTGCACCGTGGTGCTTTTAAATCGTGAACCCTAGAAACAATGCGTCAACTTTGCGTCAACAGAGACACAAAGACCGACAAAACGTGCTAACATCTTGCCAGTAAGCGCGAACCGCGCTTGTGAGTATCGCGCCTTCTCGCCGAACTTGTCCGTCAGTTTCGCGCCGCAAGGAATTCAACGAAGCCTCTTAAAGCAACCATTTCGAGTTGTGATTGTGCTGGCGCGCCACACCAAAAAAGCGCGCCAACACAGCGCGCCAACACAGCTACGCCAACGCCGCAGCAATTATAATATAACGGGCTTCTAGCAAAACACACAAGTTAAGTTAAAATTACTTCACAAAAAATCTACCAGCGCAACAACTACACAAAGACGAAAAAGGAGACGATATTTGTCTAGTTCTTGCGCTTACAGATCAGGAACATTTTCCAACCCGCTCAGTGCCGTACATTAAAATTACTTACCAGTGTGGTGTCATTGATGTCGGTTAGAGACCGCAAAGCGCACAGCAATTCGCCGTAGGCACCGCTTGGCAGGGAGATCTTCTTCCTCTGGCCATCCTCCAGTATTAGAGGCACACGATACCAGCCATAACTGCCAACTGCACTAACTGAAAGTACTCGCAGAAATGGCGGGAACCAGCGGGAACCGAAAGAGGCACCAAAGCCGCAATGCTACCGCAGCCCCGCTTGCAAAAAAAGTACCGCTATCCGAAACTGGCTCATTGGTTTCGATTGTTGTTTCTAATTTTTTAGTGGCATCTGGCTTCGACGTCATGGGTCAAGCTGCTATTTGTTGAAATCGTCGATGATGGCCTCTTTCCCTAATTCTTCCCTTTGTTTAGTGCAGTTTTAAGAGGAAGCTTTTGCTCGGGCCCAGCACAGATGACGCCTGATAATTGAAATACATGTAAAAGGCATAAACGCTGCTTGGATAACCCTTCAGCCGAATTTAAGGATCTATTTTGTTGCATTTGAGAGAAAAGGTTAGATTCTAGTGGCTGTCAGAAGCGGAATTTTGATTTAGGGAGTGTATTTTTAAAAATAAATTTTCAAAAATTGATAAGTTAGAAAAAAATTAAAGCAAGAATTAAGTTTACAAATTCCTACTCTTAACCAAGAACTGATCGCTGTTCTGTAAATTGCATCCGTTAGAGCATCCAAAAAGGACAAACTTAATATATTGTCAACGTGTTTATTGACAGGATTGAGAGGTCGAACTCGGTGCGGCAGTCAGAACCCTGCTAGCAGTCAGGACAAGCCCCGTGCGTAAAAGCGCTGGTGATGCGCCTGACTAACCGGCACTTCGTCGTATTTCATACACCGGAGATGCACCTGACTAACCGGCACTTCTTCTTCCTTACATTTGTCCCCCGGAGAAAAAGACGCCATCCTGGCGATGTAAACATACGGTAACATAGAGGGATCGTAGAAGGGTTTGATCCGATCTATGTGAACCATTTCGCGACCGCGACGGCGCTGATCAGAGGACGGTGACACAGGCTCGACGACATAATTCACGGGGGAAGTTTGTGCAATTACACGGTAAGGTCCATGATGTCTTGGGAGCAGCTTAGTAGAAAGGCTGGGAGCTACAGGTGGAACCCACAGCCAAACCAACGAATCGGAAGGGAAGCTTGGGGGAACAGAGCCACCACGACGGAGCTTCTGTTGTGTCTGATCTGCGGTGTTAAGACAACGGGCGAGTTTTCTGCATTCTTCAGCATGCTGCGTAGCTTGAGACACAGGAACACATTCCGATGAATCAGGCTGGTAGGGTAGCATGGTATCGATGGTGCAGGAAGGTTCACGGCCGTACAGTAGGAAAAACGGAGAAAAACCAGTGGTAGCTTGAGTGGCAGTATTATAGGCGAACGTGACGAACGGAAGCACAGCGTCCCAGTTGGAATGGTCGGACGCGACGTACATGGTGAGCATGTCGCCAAGAGTACGGTTGAAACGCTCTGTCAGCCCGTTCGTCTGTGGATGGTATGCGCTAGTGGTCCTGTGGATGATGTGACACTCCTTCAGAAGCGACGTCACGACTTCAGATAGAAATGCGCGGCCTCGATCACTGAGAAGTTCCCGAGGGGCTCCGTGACGAAGAACAAAATGCCGCAGTATGAAGGATGCAACATCTTGGGCAGTTGCAGATGGAAGTGCAGCGGTTTCTGCATAGCGTGTGAGGTGATCCACTGCAACGATAATCCAGCGGTTGCCAGCACCAGTACAAGGAAGCGGGCCGTAAAGGTCGATTCCGACCCGATCAAAAGGACGGGATGGGCAAGGAAGCGGCTGCAAGGGTGCGGCAGTGAAAGTAGGGGCCGACTTTCGGCGCTGGCAGTCGAGGCAGCAGCGGACTTACTTCCGAACGAACTTGTACATGCCAGGCCAGTAATACCGGAGCCTAAGGCGGGTGTAGGTCTTTAACACGCCACCGTGTGCACATTGGGGATCAGTGTGAAACGATGCGCATAAATCAGCCCGAAGATGACGCGGTATTACTAGGAGCCATTGCCGACCCTCGGGGAGATCATTGCGACGGTATAGGAGTTGGTCGCGAATAACAAAGTGATGCGCCTGCCGCCGTAGAGTCCTAGACGCCGTAACAGTGGTAAGATAAGAGAGAAACTCCAAAAGCGAAGATATCCACGGGTCCTTGCTCTGCTCATAGCGCATGTCATCGATGGCAAGTGCTGAGAGGACAAAGTTGAGTGGGCAAAGACTGTCAGGATCAGGGTCAGGTGATATTGGCGAGCGGGAGAGAGCGTCGGCATCGGTGTGCTTGCGTCCAGAGCGGTACACAACCCGGATGTCGTACTCTTGCAAACGGAGTGCCCAGCGTGCGAGGCGGCCAGAGGGGTCTTTCAATGAGGAGAGCCAGCACAGCGCAATGACGACAGACACTGTGCTCGGGTTCCGGGCGACCAACATCTGGAAGGCGTCGTCCTCAATTCCCTTGAGGATATGCCGGATATTATCGGCGTCTGGCATCGTTGCGTCGACTCTGTGGCACAGATTAACGACGTCTTCGATAAAGCTGGTGAAATTCTCACCTGGTTGCTGGGCGCGTCCGCGCAGGCGTTGTTCGGCCTGAAGTTTACGTACAGCAGGACGACCAAAGATTTCCGTGAAGTTGGTCTTGAACGCCGACCATGTCGAGATGTCAGATTCGTGGTCCCGATACCACAAGTGCGCAACGTGACTCAAGTAGAAAATTACGTTGTCGAGCTTCTCCCTATCGTCCCAGTGGTTGTGCCTGCTGACTTCGTCGTACGAGGCGAGCCAGTCAGTCCTCGACGTCCTGATCACCGGTACCCGCAAAAATCGCAGGATCCCGCTGACGCTGCACGCCAGGACAGATGACAGTTGGTGCCGTGACCGCAGCTTCTTGGGCTGGATCGTCAGGCATGGTTCGAGAAGACTGGGCTGGATCGTCCGGCATGGGCCGAGATGATTGAAGGGTTTGGCTCTGAAGTTCCAACGTTGATGGAGTCGTACCCAGCACTCTCCACCAAATGTCAAGGTGTTTATTGACAGGATTGAGAGGTCGAACTCGGTGCGGCAGTCAGAACTCTGCTAGCAGTCAGGACAAGCCCCGTGCGCAAAAGCGCTGATGATGCGCCTGACTGACCGGCACTTCTTCGTCGTATTTCATACACCGGAGATGCACCTGACTAACCGGCACTTCTTCTTCCTTACGATATCAATTTATATCTTTGGCGAACTTGTTACATTTGTTTAAAAGTGATTTGCAAAAGTTCGACTCACATATTAGTGGTATATTCTAGAGCCATGTATAATACATCAATTTTCTCTCCTTTAGATGTACTGTTAAATGCAGTTTACAGAGTTGTGATATCATTTTCTATTGCTGTGTTACCTTGTGAATGGTAACCTTATAGTTTCGTTTTCTGAAAATTTGCGATTTTAGGCAATTTTTATTAAATAATTGACGGCTTAAATAAAACATTCGCCACCAACAGTCACTAGATTTTGACTTTTTCTTTAAAATGCAACAAGGATCATTAAATTTGGTGCAGCGGTTGCCTATAAAAAACATTTCTCCTTTCTCATGTATTTAAGAGCTCCGAGCTGAAGCTACTAACAATAATAAATATTCGCAGTGGCGCAGTACGGCTGTGTTTTTAACAGCTGTGACAGATACACATATGACATACGATCTTCATCAAATCACTAAACTTTTCGAACGCGCTTGAGAACGCCGTCTTCAGTGAGGATAACGACAACCTAGCTGAAATGGATCGCGTAGCAGATAGCCGTTGCGCAGAACCCCATGCTGGAACTGCTTTACGATATATTGGTGCTCAGCTCGAACGCATCCGACGGGCAGCGTACCTTCTAAGGCACATTAATTGGTAGGCCAGTTGCGTTCACGTTCTTGCTGCGTTCAGTTTGTACAAAACAAAGCCTGACACATATGATGTAGAATCTCTTGCTCCAGAACCGTTTCGAAATTTCCGCTATAAGTTGTGGAAGCATCAGTAACGATTGACGGCATCGTATATGTGCGCGATTCAGTGCTTCGTGCTTTCCGAGTGCCCTCGCGCAAATGTCAGGGATCGAAGGTAAGTTGCATGCACTGGATGATAAACAATTCGCATCGTTTCTTCTAAAGCTTGCTGCACATATAACTGTCAGCCGACACAGAAAGGGGTGGGGGGGGGGGTCGCTAAATCTTTCTTGATTCTAGCGTATAAGCAGGAATACCCTTCCTGCTTTTCATTTTCTTTACCCACCTCTTGGTGTTCAAACGACTTCAAGATAATAAGCTAACAAGGGTGGAGGCTTGGGCTTGTTGGTTATTCATAATTAAAACCACGTACAGCGCGAACGAAGGACGCAGACTGAGTGAGACGAAACACCCTGCGCTGACTTATACGGGTGTCACATGGCGCACTTTTGATCGCCATCAAGCGCGATCCGGATCAAATTTCTCGGTCGCGATTGGCTCCTTTGCGCAAGATGAGCGAGGGAGGCAGCCATCGTTGACAAGCTCTTTGCGGCTTGCTTCAAGATAGCATGGTGAACACTCCATTATGCTTATCTTGCTTTAGGCTTTAATTTGCTATTGTGATAATTCAATGACTCGATCTTTCATCACAAGTGTTGAGCGTTGCCATAAGATGTTGGTTCATGAAGTTGTTTACCAGAGTGTGCCACCTGGGGGATAACTTTTTCTGCATGCTGCAGTGCCAGAAAACAGAACTGCTTCCAAAGCAAGCAGAATCGTTCTAAATGTATTGATGCATCAGTTAACACTGTTATGAACAGCCTAGAATTCGGCCTCTCAAGTCTGGGAAATGTTCCAGCTTGCTTTCCCTTGACGAAGTAATAACCCTCCCCTACGAGAGAACATCACTGCTATCGCCCCTGTCACGTCCTGAGCTGACACAGGCAACCAGCAGGCCACAGAGGAGGCCATTGATGTAGCAATTTGACAGAGCAACTTGACAATTTTGTCAAGTTGTCAACTGTCACACTTCACCTGATCCAGTCTGTATCAACACCAACTGGCACTCAGTTTTTCGAAGTGCGCATAACTACGAATTGCAGTATTAATGCAGATTTCAGATTGGAAAAAGGTTTCAAAATTGGTGCTAAAGGGGCCCTGGAACTTTTCTTACTAATAACAGAATAACGTCATTCTAAAGTACGTCGCCTTACGGATCTCCTGCCACAAAATTTTTTGTATCCTTCAAGTATAAATAGAGTTAGAGGTAGTTATTGCAGCGATGCACAGTTTCCTTCTCCGTTCGTGTCCACTAGTGTGCTGGAAGCTACACAGGTGGGATAACGAGGCCCCACCCAAAAATTGGGCACTTTTTTGTTGCGACGCTACTTCCAATTCAGTTGCGCGTGACACACTCTCAACGCACGATGTGCATTTGCGCCTGGAGCTATGTCATTCACAGAGACCAATCGGAGCATGTGGCTGTCAGCATCACGCTGGCGAGAGGACTCGTTGCAGCACGCCGTGGTGGCCTGGTGTCTACGCCATGTTTCTCCATGTGATCTCGGGCTATGCACAGCAGATGCAGCTACGCAAAACTAGTTACTACGCAAAACTGAGTTAGGTTAGGTTAGGTCAGGTTAGGTTAGTTTTGCGTAGTAACTAGTTTGTAACTGGAAGTACAAAGATGAAAAATGTTTTCGGTCTTTGAGATCGTTTTCATGTGTATTTGTCATTCATTTGAAATAATGTTAGAAATTTAACTCAGAACAAGGAAATATTTTGCACTGGTTTTTGTTACGAAAACAAGTACAAAAATTACCATTTAGTAATTCTTCTAAGGTCATTCCACCTCATGTACAGGTACCCTCCTAGACAGCTGTACCGCGTAGCTGGTGAGAGGCTGCTCAGTTCACACCCACACCTTGCTGACAGAGTTAGCACTGGAAATGGCCTGGTAGGTGTCATACTTCTCATACCTTTCACCATACTTATTGCTAAGAAAGTCGTATCACTTGTACGTCATATGGCACATTTAACTGCACCGTGTATCGACACTTCTGAACAAACTGCCATGTTATATCATGGCTGTGAATTCTCGTGGTCATGTGGAGATGATCAAAGGGGTAAACTGTGTATTGTCTGTAGATTTTTTGTTTTCTGGTAATAATGAAGCATCTGCTTTAATTAATCCAAAACGGCCCCTTTGATACTGATAAGCTGTTACAAGGGCCGTTCATAAAGTTTGTCGCAGAGTATTGTCATGAAGGAACAGAGATTAAGTAATGGGAATCGGGTCACGTTAACCTGCTGCATTATTTGTTCGATAGCTACTGCCTGTCAACAAGTAGTAGAGCCTCAACTTACGCATCAATTTATGGTCTACCATCAAGAGATGGTCGGCCACTCCGTTCTTTGTCATTGTGGCTTGTTTTACTGCATTGAAATCACCTGCACCATTTCACAAGTGTCATAAGCTGCAGCATTGTCATTGTACACTGCAGCCAGATTTGCATAAATCTCCTTGGCATTAGGTCCTTTTAAATGCAAAAAGTGAATCACTGTTTGTGACTCGACCAGCTTTATGATACATGCTGCCATCTTTGTTTTGATGCTTTAGGGGTGTTCTACATAATTATATACAAAATTTTTCTATGCCGCTGAAAATTGAGCTGTGCGCTCATTTTGATGCCTATTGTTATGCCTATTCCAAGTTTCTGGCATTGATGTTATGAAAGGCCCTCGTTTTAATAAGCAGTTATGCTCGATGCATAAAAACAAACTGCAATTATGTACGTCCTATGTGTATACAGGCAATAACAATGGACTCCTAAGTGCTTCTAAGAATGGTAATATGTTTCAAATTTTTTTACGGGACTCATGGGTCATGGCTTTAAGAAACAAGTTCAAAATATGCACAAAAAGTGAGAAATTGCTCCGAAGAAATGTTAGCAAAGAAACAACACTGTCTGGCGAAGCGAAAACAGCTGAAGGCTTCGAGCGAAGGAACAAACAAGAAGCTTTGCCGCCTTTTCGTGAGTTGCAGCTAAAAAGCTTTCTGACATTTTTTGACAGTACTCCAGTCGAGCAAACGCAATTGCATTTTTTGCAGTGTAGCTGCAAATTGCTTGTAAAACTGATAGTGAGAAATCTAGAAAAATATATTAGTAAGTGTCATGCAGCCAGTGTTTCCTAGCAGTGGAGAAAATCGGAGGAAACAGGGAAAATGGGAGTTTAGAGTACTTCCCTCCCCCCCATTTTTTTCACTCTAATGTCCGATCAGTGACAGCTATGGTCACAGTTATGTGCAGCGAAAAAAATTGTATATAACTCTTCGGATTTTTATCTACGTCAGACCTGAATGCAACTATGGGACATAATAGTTCTTCACTGTAATTTTTATTGTCTACTGTTATGTTGCAAACTCGAAAAACAATTTTTTAAATTTATATACCACAGTTTGAAGCCAAAAGCTGCATCTCCATGTACATAAAAATAATTATCTCCATTATCTCGTCATGTTTGCTATGGTAAAAATTGCATTTTATTGCTTAAACACATAGATGAAGATGGAACTATGTGTAGTACATTGCCATATTGCTGGTGTGTTTGGTATTTTTATGCAATCTCAGTGATTTCGAAACACCTCAAGGTTGCTTTCGGCCGTCTGGGATGACACAGATGTATAGATCAATTTAGTGTCAAATATCTCGAAAGTGGATGACAAGAATATGAGTAAACCACTTCTTTACAGTTACACATGCACTGTATTTCATACCCAGAATGAATATTTTGTGTTATCACTTCAGAGTGAACTTCGACAAAAGGTTGAAGGCAATGTGCAATGTATTGTACAAGGGGTCTTAGGAGGCTACGCAGGCATTGCATTAGATGGGCAACAGTGTAAGAAAATTCAGTGTTATGTGCGTGATCTGTGTTTTGCAGTTAAGGCAGCTGGGTTGAAGTGGCCACAGTGCAGAAAACACACTTCTGTGTCATTAGTCAGCTTACCTACAAAGTATCTCTAGACAAAACCCCACTTTCAACAGCATGTTTTATTCATAGGAAAGTGTGATCCTTTCAACATGCTTACATGAACTTCTGCATCAGTTTTCTGTGCTCACAAATTGTTGGATTGGCTATATTCTGCAACATTACCACGTTAACCGAAAATTTAGAGAAGTGTTTGAGTGTGCGAAAGGCTTACAACAAGCTTTTATTGTCTTAAGTCTTAAAAACAAAACACCTGCTCAATAAGGCATCCCAAAACTAAAAAAACAAGTCAATACACTTCGTCTGAACATGCGGGTCATGACTTTTGCTCAGTGCAGCGCCAGGCGAAGTAAACGATGAAAACCAAGTGGATGCGTCAAACTGCACAGGTGGTGCATGCTGCACATCATCTGCACATCATGTGTGCGAGCAACTGCCCGAGCAATAGCAAATCATGTGTCGCTGCCATGATGAGCATGATTTAGAGGGGAACAGATGCGCTTCGCTAGCCAGCCATCTAAACACTATGGCCATGCCAACTCGAAGGGTCGAGTAAGGCATGGAAGTGGCTGTAATAGCCTGGACTTCGGATCCGCAGGAAACTTGAGGTGTTGGCGCTCTTAGCAGGAGCCAATGTACAACCTGGAAGGAGCTCGGCATGGGATTACTCATTTGCTTCACCAGCACGTGCGATAGCACGTCACGTGCTGCTGTCGTGATGAACACGATTTGGAGGGGGAAAGTAGTGCTTAGCTAGCCACGTCTTGACCATTCAAAAAATGAGTTTTCTAGAAGTCTTGGCCACATCGAGCCCTCTATCTGATATAAGCTTCACATTCGGACGTTATCGCACGATAGACCAAAGTGCATTATTTTCGTGGATGGAGGGTCGTGTAATGCAACAGGTCGCACCATGAGCACCTTGTTTTCAGCGCTGTTACGCAGGGTACGATTCGCTGATGTCAGGCTACGTCATGGTATCACGGAATGGCCGGAAAATTTAATCTGCTGTAGATTCGATCTGTAGTGTACTCTGGGAGGTCAGATCATTCAGCTACTGTGTGGTATATGCGCAGTGCATTGCAGCAAGTCAAAGAGCCGTTATTGTAATGCGAGACCGCATCAGCATAGCCAAGGTATTTGATGTGTTCAGAAATAACATCTCGAGAACATTTAAGTTTTCTTACTTTTGCGCATTGCATTACACTGTAGTAGAAATGGGTGTACTTACCTGCATTCATCTTGTAAGTGGCATTGCATTAAATATAATAATGTTCCCCCTGGAAGTGGGCACATAAAACTTGATCACGTGCCATGCACGGGTGAAGCAATAGGGCAGTATGGCAGCAGATGACATGCGTTGCCTTCCCAGATTTTTATGCATGTGCTTGGCTTTTGCGGCTTCCTTCACAGGACACTACGCTGAGCATAAGCCACGTGCTCACACTAACAGTGAACGACTTGTACGCGAGATTTTGCAACATGACCATTTTTCCACGCACTCGAAACGGACTGCGGCTTCTTGGCATATAGTTTGTTTAAAGTAATCTCTACTCTCAAAAAATTGGGGTAGTGGTCACAAACTACTCCCGCATATGCCACTTGGCTTGTGCGTGGCAATCACACAATGATTGTATCGGTGAAAGCTGGATGAAAGCTGAAGGCACGTCGCATTCCACACAAAATACTAAGCCTGACTTCCTGCAGTCACTTCTGTTAGGCAGCACTGCATCATTTGTTTTTCTCGCCTCCTATGCTCTATTATCTCGTCTACAAACAAGCAAAAAAAGAAACATAAAGGACCTCCACAAGCACTTGCTGTGCAGTGAGTGCTTGTACCGTGTTGTAATTATTTGTCGGCTCTGTGTGCAATGCGTCCCAAGTTTAACTGCATTTTTGGATTTATTTTGCTGCTACGCCCAGCCTTAAATTTTCAGTACTGGTTTCATTTGAATATTGTCAGCAAATTAAAAGAGTTTATGGCCTTGCGTAGCGCAACATTCTAAAAGAGAGGCTGCGGGGCACTGATCAGTGCAGCATATACACCATTATCGATTGCTTTCTTTGTATTCAGAACAAAATAAGGCAACATGTTTTCGCTTCGACAAATAACCGATGACAGGAAATAACCTTGGGGAAATTTTAGTGACAATGGACAGGATAGTTTTTCCTACTTTGCATGCAAAATCTATCAAACTTTCACGGTTCGCAGAGATGGAGCACAGATGCTCCCGGGTGGGAGACGCAGTCTCTTGCGGAGCCCTCATAAATTAAGCGCCTCTCAGCCCTTACTTTGCCACTCCTGAGACAACTCAATGACCCCTCCTCTCACGACCCCTGCTTTTCCCGAGCATACTTGTTTTATGTTTCGGCACATTCCCTGACGCTCCCAAAGCCGCTGACAAAAAAGAAAAAGATAAAAAACAATCTGTAGACTTCATTTAAACACACAAAAATTGTTACTTACACTTCTGACAGTAGGTGGGGCACATGTCTGTGTTCTGGCATGCTGTCTCTGGCAGGTCCATTTGCACATTGGCAAAAGAATATAAACTGTTGATGCATTCAGAGAAAGGGACAACTAAGAACCAGGTGCTGTGTAGCATGAATTGTCTGCTGAACTCATATGTAAAGAAAAACAATATGGACATGGGCTAAGGATTGGCAGGGAAACCATGACAAGCCAGTGTGGCGTCTCCACTTTGACAGGTCCTGTGGAACTTTTTCTGAGCTCTGAATTGGAAGAAAGTGATGACAAAAATAAGCTTCTCTGTAGCACGAAATGCGTGCTGAAGCATTACATGAAAAACACCCAATGGGGCTAAGGAGCAGTCAGAAAAAAAACAGCATGAAAGGGTAAAGATACAGATTACATGTAAATAATGTAATGTAATGCCACAGATGCGCCGTAATGGAACATTTACTTCGGCATTCTTGTGTTGTTGCATCATCTCATTTCATTTTTCTTGTGTTTCAGGATTGCAGTGATCTCGTGACATACGGGGAAACTGTGTAGTCATTGAAGCTGCACATAGAATGCCTTCGAACAATGCCGACTGCCAAGATGAAGGGGCAGTAAAGCCGAGGCTGCGTGCAACAGCAAAAGACGGCCATGAGCAACTTCGCAGGCTTACGCTGTCAGATGCTTTGTTGCTGTTCCCCTTTCTGGCAACTGAGGCATCGGTATGCTTCCGCAAGAACTTTTCATCTTTTTTTTTGTTTTGGTGGGCTGTTGGTTAGCTTTAGGTTCAGGCAGTGGCTTAGGTGTTTCAGTGAGTAATTGTAGTGGCATTTTTCTCAGAGGACAAAGCAAACAAATGTGTGTATTGCAGTGACAAAATAAAGTAGAATAGCAAAACTAAGTTGAATTTCGGGATGAGTAAGCTGTGCAAACTGTTCCGTAAGGATAAAGTAACCGCAAGAGCACAACCATTGGTATGCTCAGCATAACAAACGTGTAGGTTATATGCATCAGCATACTGCTGTAAACAAGGCTAAAGAAATTCAATACATGGTGTTCCTCCAGTCACCTTTGTATTCAAAGATGTGCCACATTCACATACCAATCATTTATACATGATCAGCTATTCATACAGCTTCACGGTTCTGTCCTTTGCCCCACAGACGTAATTTATAAGGACAGGTAATATTTCAGATGCCTTACAACCCACCAGTTGATATAATTGAATGGTGACTTTATTGCTGTTTGTTATGTAAGAAGAAAACAGTGAAGCAAGAGAAAGCTTCAGGGAAACTAATTGTTTGATTTAAATGTGGAAGTATAAAAAAAGCAAATGAAAGTGGGAACAATGGCTGCTGTAGGGAGCCAAAGGTACATCGCGTTATGTGTGCAGTGCTTTAGGACTACAACAGCAACCATTCTCCTGTCCACTGTTTTAGAACACCATGCACATAATGAGGTGCATGGTGTGCATGGTGCACACCATGCACGGAATGCAGCTCAAGTGAAAACGCTGCGACATTGGCCAAACAGGCCGATGTCTGAATTACCGGCTGAGATAGCATGCGTACGCAATGAAAGGGTCTGTACCCAGCCATTTAGCCCAGCACTGCAAAGAATGCGGCTGCAAACCTCTCTTTGAAGATTGCACAATACTAGGTAGGTGTAAAGATCAAAGAGCACGCGAGATTTGGGAAGCGTTTTGCATTCAATCGCACCGAAACTCCTGCGTCAGCGTACCCTCTGTTTCTCTGCATAGCTGCGAGATTAACTACTTGTTAAACACATGATAACCTGCTATGAAGAAGCGCGTGATGTCATGATTTCATTCCCTTCCCGGCGCAGAAACCGTGTTTTTCTGGCCTTCTGCGCTGAACCTGTGCATTGTATATATTGCTTTTCTAGCAATAAACCAGTGGTCAGCGCCTTGTCTGTCTACTCACTTCGTCCCGTACTAGCGCTGTTTGTTCCCGTCCGAACACATACTACTCATAGAAAAAAAGTTCCTGTAGACCAGGCTAGCATAGGCCCATCTGTATGAACATGAAGCGGTAGACAATCATGTAAAGACAAAACACAACCGATGGAGCAAATATAAATACCGGAGTAATAAATTTCTTTAATTTAAATTCACAAAAAAATGTGTGGCTTGCTTGATGGAGCATCTAAGGAAGCGGAACAATTTGCCACACTATAAGAGCATATTTATACAACATTTATAAGGTATGCGCCATTTTCCCATCCTATAACACCGGTAATTACCGAACACCGTCATTCTATACTGAATGCAAAATGCGTTAATGTATTTTTATTTGCCACTGTTTTAAAACAGTATTTCATTCAATGGGAGTCACATTTCGTGTAGGTGCCCTTAGTTACTGCAAGATTTCATTTTATATTTCTAGCACCTTGTGAACATAGACCTATAGAAACCAGTCAACTGTTATACGGTTTGCTAACTATGTGTGTTCTCATTACAGAGACAAGCCTGAAAGTAGTTAAAGTAGTTGACCACGTCATACATTTTTTACTGATTTTAAATAAACATGCACATTGCATAAATCGTAGTGCGATGACCATCTTTGCGAACGTGGCAGTGCTAAGCTCCGCGAGGAAGCCAAAAATTTTTTTTTAATCTGGTACTCCTCTGCTATCTCCTTCGCATGCTGTAATGTATGCAGGGTGTTGGCGCAAACCATACTTTTCATTGCCCTGCATGGAGTTGGTGGGAATATGCAGGAAGCAGAACCGAATGCCAGTGGGAAGGGTAGGAAAGGCAAACCAGAAAACATGGTGACTGCGTAATAGCTCATCAAATGCCTGTGGCTTTGCTACCATTTAGAAAAATTCTTGCGGCTGTATCTTCATTTTGAACTAGTTGGTACACAGCTACGACTATGTACCAAATTGTATCAAAGCTGAGAGTAGTTTAGGGGCTCTTTAATGTGCAGTTGTCAATTCTTTGTGATCTTCTGAAGTGTTATTGTAACCGTACGTTTCTCTGCAGTTAAAAAATAGGCTCCATGTATGTTTTGATATGCGGAATGTGTAGCAGTATCTCACAGAACAATGAAAGATGAGGGAAAGTGTGTAAAGGAAATGCTAAAATATGCCCTAGTTCTTCTAAGGGCACAGCAAGTGAACTAGTTTGCAGCATGTAGAATTTCTTAGTTTGATTGAGCAGCAAAATATCCATGAAGTTGAAACTAGACCCGCAGTCATTGCTATTGGCGGTAATCAGCTCATTGGAAAATGAAAGCATGAATTAATACACTACTGATGTGCACCTTAACCGTTTATCGCTGTAGAGGGATTAACCATGCAGGGCGCTGAAGAGGCACTATATAAAAGCTGAAAGCTGTTGGAGTGAAATGTTTCCTAAGCATTAACCAGAGGATGCTGTACTGGCAGTGCTACAGTTTATAGCTAAGCGCTGCAAGGAGCCTCTGGACAGCATCATTACACAGGTAAGTGCCTGTAGGATTCTGAGTATTAAATGTTTCTGTTGGATTTATCATTATGATTAACTTTTTGTTCACATTGCGCATCAATGTGCTACATTTTAAAAGCAGACTATTTATTTGTTGTTTCCTCCAAATACCACAGGATGCTTTTGTCAGTAGGCATCATGTTTTAAAGGGACACTAAAGACAAACATTAGGTCAAACTAAAGTTATAGATTAGTGCTTGAGAACATCTAAGGCATCACTATTATCGTGGGCAAAGCTTTAGTAATCAGGAAATCTAGGTAAATGCCGCACACCATTAGACTCCCCCGGGGCATTCAAGTAGTAGTCTGATGACGATGGCACTCATTATAATTGCCACTAGTACTCAACCACAAAAAGATAAATAAATTACAATATAAGACGAAAGAAAATGCTGCTTGCCCAATTCTCTTCAATATTTAGAAAAACAATCCTTGACGACGCGGGCGGTCAAAACGTTTCATTTTCGCCACTCTGATTCACCTGCGCTTTCGCGTTTCAATGGTTTCGTTATCACATAGTCCTCCGCTGGTTTTGCTGGTGCGTGAAACTAGCACGAACTGCAAGTAGCACAGGATGCCACGTCTATGTGACGTTGCTGGGATTCCGAACGGTCCAGGCCACTTGACCAAGAGCAGCTGCAGTGGCGAATTCAACATTGCCTTGGCTTGGTTTCTACATGGCTGCACATTTGCATTTTGCGCAGAAAACCGGTGTCATCGGTCGGCCACCATTTTACTCACCAACAGCAGTAAAGGGCAGTGATAGCCAATGCAACGCCACCAGTTTCTGCTCGGGGCGGGCAATTTGGATTGTGAAAAATGCATGAGGGCCCTTCACACGATTTTCTCTTAAAATTAGGCCCTTTCTTGGCACGAAAAAAGTGCGACGTTTCTGGAATGGTATTTTAACGGTCTACGTTTACTTAATATTTGCCTTTAGTGTCCCTTTAATACCACACGTTCGTCCTGGCATGTCAGGCGGCTATCTTTAATTTTATATAACAAATTGTATTTGCTGCCTGAGTGTTGTGTAGAATGAAACCATTAGTTTTCGCGAAAAAAGTATTTACGCAAAAAATATAGAAGTGCCTGGCAAGCCAGAAGCGCTTCTTGCAGATTTTTTATGAATCCGCATTTCGGTTAGCTACCTAAGGAAAAGTATTGTGGCTATCGCTCTAAGAATATTTAGCTACAGACTACAGGTCATTTGCATAAATTGCAACTGATCACTGCTATGATATCAAGAAAAAGGGAAAACAAGAGCAGCATTGCCCAATATTGGCAGGTTTGTTATATTTTTGTTTTCTGATCTATGTAGAACAGCTTCAAATTTTGCGAGCTTCTTGCCAATAAAGTCGTCGAAACTTGAGACAAATATCTCTTCCCTCAACAGCACTAAAAGCCCACAAGAGGCGCTCAAGATTGGCCACGTTAGTGAATGAGCTTTATATTAAAATACTCTTCAGAAAAGCAATCGGATTTTCCTAAAAATTTCACAAAATAATTTTATTAGCTTTAACTAAAGCAACGTTCAAAAATATCTTGCAGTTTGTTTAACTCTGTAATTGGCAGATGAAAATGTGACTGAATAAATGGTTCCGCCGCTGCGACATATATCGTCTCTGCGTGCTCGTTGTAGCAGGTTCCTCTCCTTTACAACACAAAAAGCAAATCAAGGTTTTTGACCTGTAGTCACTCACTACATATTCTTAGAGCAGTACCCACAATAATTTTATTTCCGAGCTAACCAATATGCTGGTTTGGAAAAATATGCAGAAAGTGCTTAACTCAATGGGCACTTATATAGTTTTTCTGTAAAGCAAAATGTTTGCTAAGAACAATTTTGTTGCCTTCGGCACTTGGGCAGCGATAAAAAAATTTTATGAGGATAAAAATGGTCACTAGACGTGTGGTTCTTAAACTGAGGATCCATTATTTCTTTTGTTGTAGTTGGTTCAGCATTATTAACTCTGAAAATTACACTTTACACAACAGCATTTCTTTTTTTTTATTCTTAGGAAGAAGCCCTGCTGACCCCTTGTCTAGTGCAGAACGGAGGATTCGAGCTGCACATTGACATACAGCGAGTGTTCAACGACGCCTCGCTGCTTTCAGGAATAGCGTGCCTCTTTGTATCCTTCTGGGTGTTTCACGTGGAAAACCCACGGAAGGCACATTTTCACAGGTCATGCAGACTCCGTGTAGCAGCCATAGGCTCCTAACCAATGGCAAATCATGCACCCCTGCATGCATGTTCAATTATTGTTGTTATTTGTGCTTCGCAAACCAGCACACAGAAAAAAAACTTGAATGTAAAATTTTTGTGAGTACATTTCATATTTCCTAGTTACTTTTTTGGTCCGTTTGCCATATTTTATTATTTTAAAAGTATACTTTGGGTTTGTGCATTTCAAGATGCCATATTTTATTATTTTGAAAGTATATGTTGGCTTTGTGCATTTCATGGAATAATAGCCAGCACATCGAATTGATCGGTATTGCGCAGCTCGTGTCTTATGTTGTAAGTACCACGCCTAACGTCTTGAAGTAAAAACAATGTCAACGTTCGTTGATGTTATTTAGTATATTTATTACTAGATATACTCTTGGTTTCGGAAAACGATAACAACTGTTCTTGTTTGATTACCATTACGCTGAAGACTGTTGCGTTGTGATCATTCATGCATTTTTGTAAAAATAAGATTCCTGCATCAAGTTAATCGCCAACTGATTTGCCCGCTTTTATAAAAAGTCATACTTGTGTCGTCTGCGTACATCAAGAATTCAGAAGTTGCACTTACTTGGACGATGTTGTTAATTTACTGATTAAATAGAAACTATCCCCAAAAAGCTTGCTTGTGGTGCTCTTGAGAATAAAAAAAGTCATTCGGTAAGTGAGTCAATACTAGAGACTGTTTGCGTGTGTTCTTCCAGTTTATAACGTTCGAGAGATGCGGCCATCTTGCGTATGCCACATAGTTCAAGTTCTCTTAAAAAAGATCGTGAATCATATCGTCAAAAGCTTTTCACAGGTCTACAAAAATTCTGGGTGCAATATCTCCATTTTATGGAAAAAATTATTTTACTTTTTAGAGAGCAATGCCTGCTAAGTACAGAGGCCTCTGCGGAAACCATGTTGACAGTTTGGCAAATATGTTTATGCTGAACTTGTTCTAAAATATCTTTTCCTAATTGCTTTGAAAAAAAAAGAACACCTATTATAGAGGTTAGCCGATAGTTTCCCACATCATTTTTATAGTCTTTTGCTAAACAAAGCTGTTAAATGTGCTAGAAAAAGGTAGGTGTAGACGCAGACACGGACGCGAGTAGACGAAAACTGTCCGTTTCCGTCTACTCGCGTCTACAACAAGAACACCGACTGTCAACTGAAAGGTCGCACCGTGGCAAATAAGAAGGCGGCCCATAATTGACGTGTGATACTGTCATTCCTGAGTATGCGCAGAAAAGTTTAGCCTACCGGCTTTTCTGTTACTGTGACACCTATCGCTTGATAGTGCGGGATTCTGCAGTCCGCTTTTCCTTACTTGTGTCTGTGTCGGCACGCCTGCCTGTTGCTAACATGAATACCTACCAACTATCTTAACTGGGTCGTTCTAATGTTGCACAGGCACTTTTAATTCTTTGGGAGAAAATATATTTGATCAATCAAACATTATTAATATGAGTAATGCATGGTGCTGTGAAATAAGGAACATACGAGATTGGTTTTATTTGCAGGGCCTAAATATCCTTGTCGTTTATATTCTTTTTATTGTACATAACACCATCTCGATTTTATGCGCATAATAGATAACCAATCAACTATCATTTATTGATAATGATTAAAGGTGATTACTAAGATGTGGTTTTCCATGCTTATTAACAAAATGCTTGCTGAAGTTTATTTTTATTCATCAATACTGCAATTCCCACTGGATATTTTAGCAGGGTGGCAAACAATACATATGTAAAGAATACCATAGCATAGGCAACGAACACAATACAAATCAAGTCAACAGAGTTTGAAACATAGCAGTATCATAGCAAGATAACAAATTTTTACTTAATACTTGAAACAAACGCCGAAAGTGATGATTTTAAGACTTGGTCAATGGTTAGATGATTCCATACAATCACTGTTCGTGGAAAGAGGGAATGCTTAAAACAATTATTACGCGCAATAAATGGGGTGATTGTTCGCCTATGTCGTTGCCTAGTAGCATAACCAGATGAAAAAGTAACTATTCCCGCGAGATCTGTCTTATAACGATCGTTGATAAGTTGAAAAAGGAATTTTAGTCGTCATACACGGTTTCTATGCATTATTGGTGGCAGGTTTGCTTTTGTTAATAGGTCTGTCACTGAAGTGCGTCCGAAGCTGTTATAAATGAAACGAGCTGCTTTTCTTTACACCATTTCTACCTTGCTAGTGCCAGTTTTAGTGAAAGGGTCCCAAGTTACACATGCATTTCTCTTCAGTTCACTGCCACCTAACATTAAGGATCCTATTTTTTGCCGTAGGTATTTCACTACTTAGCAAGGAGGCTAACCTTCTCCACACTGTATATATAGACCAAGTAGCGCAAGTGAACGTATTAGAGAAGTATTCAGACCTTGCTTTTTTTCAAATGTTTATTCAGACAATTGCGAACTTTGTATACGATTTGAATACTACTTTTTCCTTGGTCTTAATAAATTCGTCATAAAATCATGCCATTATTTTGCGTATTCTTCTGGAAAGTTACACTTTGACTCAGGGGTTACAACATTTTCTCTTTACTCATAAGCCTATATTTATGTCCAATGCAGTACAGAGGCCTCTCCCTGCGATCTTCAATTACCCCGGTGTTGCGCTAGCTTATTCCAACTTGCGCCTGCAAACTTCCTAACTTCATCACTCCACCCAGTTTGCTGCCGTCCTCGGCTGCGCTTCCGTTCTCTTATATCCATTCTGTAACTCTAATGGTCCACCGGTTATCCATCCTACACATTACATGGCCTGCCCAGCTCCAACTTTTCCGCTTAATGTCAACTAGAATATCGGCTATCCCCGTTTCTTCTCTAATCCACACCGCTCTCTTCCTGTATCTTAACGTTAGGCCTAACATTTTTCATTCCACCGCTCTTTGTGCGGTCCTTAACTTGTTCTCAAGCTTCTTTATTAACCTCCAAGTTTATGCCACATATGTTAGCACCGGTAGACTGCAGTGATTGCATACTTTTCTTTTCAACGACAGTGGTAATCGCCCAGTCAGGATTTGGTAATGCATGCCGTACGAACTCCAGCTCAATGTTATTCTTCTAATAAATTTCTTTTTCATGATCAGGGTCCCCTGTGAGTAATTGGTCTAGATAAACGTACTCCTTTACGGACTCTACAGGCTGACTGGCGATCCCGTATTCTTGCTCCCTTGCCAGGTTATTGAACGCTATATTTGTCTTCTGCATATTAATCTTCATCCCTACTCTCACACTTTCTCGGTTAAGGTCTTCAATCATTGGCTGTAATTCGGCCCCCTTGTTGCTGAATAGGACAATGTCATCTGCAAACCGAAGGTTCCTGAGATATTCGCCGTTCATTCTCACTCCTAAGCCTACCCAGTCTAAGAGATTGAATACTTCTTATAAGGATGCAGTGAATACAATTAGGGAGATTGTGTCTCTTTGCCTGACCCATTTCGTGATAGATAACTTTCTACTTTTCTTGTGGAGAACCAAGGTTGCTGTGCAATCCTTGAAGATATTTGCCAATATATTCACGTATGCGTCCTGTACTCCTTGGTTACGTAATGCCTCTATGAGTGCTGGTATCTCTACCGAATCAAATGCTTTATTATAATCTGCGAAAGCCATATAGAGCGGTTGATTGTAATCCGCAGATTTCTCAATTACCGGGTTAATGACATGGATATGATCCATCGTAGAATATCCCTTCCTGAAACCAGCCTGTTCCCTTGGTTGGCTGAAATCAAGTGTTGCCCTGATTCTATTTCAAAGTACCCTGGTGAATATTTTACACAATACTGAGACCAAGCTAATGGGTCTATAATTCTTCAATTCTTTAACGTCTCTCTTCTTATGAATGAGTATAATATTGGCGTTCGTCCAGCTTTCTGGTACACTTGAAGTCGTGAGACATTGCATATAAAGGGCCGCAAGCATTTCAAGTACGATTTCTCTTCCATCCTTAAATAAGTCGACTGTTATTCCATATTCTCCAGCAGCGTTTCCCCTGGCCATCTTTAGAGGCCCTTGTAAATTCATCGCTAGTTATAAAATGGGCCGCTCTATACTATTCATCACTACTTCGAATGAAAGTAGCTTGGCTGCTCTGGGAACATTACAGATCAGTATAGAAATATTCCGCTGCTTTTATTATATCATCGAAATTGCTGATGATATTACCCTGCTTATCTTTCAGTGCATACGTTTTGCGTCATCCTATGCCTAGTTTTCTTCTCACTGATTTTACGCTGCATTCATATTTCACTGCTTCCTCAATGTTTTCTACGTTGTAATTTCGGATGTCCATTACTTTCTTCTTGTTGGTCAGTTTCGACAGTTCAGCGAATTCTATCTGATTTCTTGAGTTGGACATAATCATGTTTTGCCGTTTTTTTATTTGGTCCTTTCTTACTTAGGAGAGCTTACCTATTGGTTGCCTTGGTGCCTTACCTCCTACTTCAATTGCTGCTTCTGAGAGCAACCTAGTTACGGTTTCATTCATTACCGCTATGTTGTCTTTATCTTCCTATTGTAAAGCTGCACATTTGTTTGCGAGCAGCAGCCTGGATTGGTCTGCTTTTACCCTTACTGCGTCTAGTTGGGCCTGTTTCTTCATACCTAACTTTATTCTTTTTCTCTTCAAATTGAGAGAAATCCTATACCTCACTAACCTATGGTAACTGCACTTTACCCTACCTAATACTTCTACATCCTGCACGATGCTGGGATCGGCAAAGAGTATAAAATCTATTTCATTCCTTGTTTTTCATTTAGGGCTTTTCCGGTCCACTTCCTGTTGCTGCGCTTCCTGAAGAAGGTATTCATTATTCGGAGCCTATTCCTTTCCGCGGATTCTACCAACATCTCTCCTCTATTGTTCCTAGAATCGATGCCGTAGTTGCCAATTGCTTGCTCGCCAGCCTGCTTTTTCCCCACTTTTGCATTGAAGTCGCCCATGACTACAGTATACTGAGTTTGCGGCTTTCTCATTGCTTATTCAACATCTTCATAAAACTGTTCTATTTCTTCATCATCGTGACTGGAGGTTGGGTTGTGGTCTTGTACGACCTTCAACTACCTCCTATTCAGCTTTATTACGACGACTGCTACCCTCTCATTAATGCTGTAGAATTAATCATTGTTGCCCGCTATGTCCTTATAGACTAGAAATCCTACTCCGAATTCTCTCCTATCTGGAAGACCTCTGTAGCAAAGGACGTGGCTGTTAGTCAGCACTGCATAAGCCTCACCACTTCTTTTCACCCCTCACTAAGACCGAATATTATCCCAGGCAATGCCTGATAATTCTTATAATAGTCTTGCTAAGCTAGCCTCACTGGATAGGGTGCGTGTGCTGAACGTTGCCAGGTTCAGTTTTCTTTGGCAGCCCATCCGGGTTACTATAAAATGGAAAACTGCGATCATAAATTGACTTGATGTCGCTTGAAAAACATTCGTAAGATCTCTTGACATTGTCACTCATAAGGACGGTGTCCGTGATGTGTACGAAATTTTCTCAGGAAGCTTTGCAAGATTTTCGTGTGTGAACGATTGCATCACATAGGCGGTTTGTTGGATTTTATATTTGAAGTGCTGCTTTAGAGGGATGTTTAGCTCATGGGCCCCTATCTAAATACACGGGGAAGGATCAATTTTCTTTCTGGGCAACAACTGAACCATGTTTTATGAGGTTATTTGTACTTAAATGACAAGGTTAAAATCTAGTGGCAGTTCGCTACGAACTTTTGAATTAGGGCGTCAATTTTTTACTAAGAATTGTTGAATATCGCCACTTTTCAGTAAATGAAACTATTAAGTTTCTAACTCAGCAATGAAAAATAGGATCGCAATTCCGTAAATTGCACCCAATAATGCTTCTAAAACTGCCTAAATGAATGTATTAAGCAAGATTATTGAAAAAATAAGGGCTGTTTGTTTACATTTAAAGATATACACATCAGAATGAATGAATGAATGAATGAATGAATGAATGAATAAAGGCTTTATTTTAAGGAAGGGGACGGCTCTAGGCCGCTGTAGGGGATTAGGTGGGAAAGGAATGTGGGTTCCCGGATTGTTGGCTGAGGCACATCTTCATCTCAGTCTTTGATCTCCCGCTTTATGCAGACTCAGGTGCATGTTCAGTTCCGCCGCTCTCGCACGGGCTGGTCGACCCCTTTTACACTAGTCCAAACAAGCCACTTTGTCTGCCATGTCGCAATGGCTTTCTGTGTTTCAGGGTAGCTTTTTCCCAAGGGAGATCCAACATTCAACATTTACTGCATGGAGACATTAGAACACTAGGAATTGGAATACAAACACATCAGAATAGTCTTATTTGTGCAGCGCCATCTGTTTATTCATCGCGAAGGTAATGAAGTTATCGTTTTGGCCCAGTAGTCGTCTGCTTGTAGGGGAATGCCGACGAAAATGTCCGCGAAAATCGTTGCTCCCGCGGGTTGTTAAGTGCGAGCTCTAATTCGACTTTTCCACGCAAAAGGATCATCAGCTTTTCAAATTCATGGGTAGTTGTGCCTAGTTTATGGACCTACACTCATGAGTGAAGGAAAGGCAAGAAAATGGTGTAGAGACTTCTAAAATGACCGCACAAATGTGCATTATGAAGGGCGAAGTGGCAGGCCCAGCATCCAGACCAATGAAACTGTTCAACAAGAGCACCGGGAATTGCAATTAGATCGACGATTAGCTGTCTGGCTGATAAATTTCCTCTTGTTGTAGGCACTACAATTTACACGATTGTAACTGAAAAGGTCGGATATCACAAAGTGTGTGCAACGTGGGTAACCAAAATGCTCACCGACCAACTCAAACAGCAAAGAATGTCAAGTGGACGAGCGTTTTCGGACCGCTACCGACAAGAAGGAGATGAGTTGTTTTCACGCATTGTTACAGGCGACGAGACTCGGATATTCTACACCACTGCAGAAACAAACGAATCAATGCAGTGGCGCAAGTCCTCTTCACCAAAACCAAAAAAATTAAGCAATCGCCTTATTCGAGTAGGAAAATAATGGCTACCATTTTCTAGGAGGAAAAGGGCGTTTCTTTGTTGATTTCTTGGAACGTGGGACCACAGTTACATCTTAAATAGACTCACGCGTTCACTTAAAACGCTCACGAAAATGAGACGTGCAATCAAAAATCGACGGTGGGGAGCCTATCGTCTGGAGTTGTCCTCCTCCATGACAGCGCGCGTCCACACGCCCCTGCCCGAACCAAAGAGAAGTTTCAAGATTTTAGTTGGGAACTTTTTGATCACCCACCGTACAGCATCCCGCGTATGCTAAAGTGACTATTTCCTCTTCTTGCACTTGAAAGAGTGGCTTCAGGCACAACGGTTCGAAGACAACGAGAAAGTCAAGACGGCCGTTGTCAAGAGGTTCAATTCCCAGGCGGCGAACTTCTATGCAGAGACTTAAGAAACTGGTGGAGCGGAACGAAAAGTGCTTAGAAGGTAACGGTGATTATGCAGAAAAGTTAAGTAGGTTTGTACTAAACTCACCAACAAAAACTTGTACTAACGAATATGCATATATATTTTTAGGAGCAAACGGCACTTACTTTTTGAATAACTCTCGTACATGATTCTTGATGCACTACTATTATGCGAGTAGCACCTTTTCAAAGCCTTGTAAACAGTATAACGAATTACGTAAGGTTTTTATTTATGAATACAATTTCTTCGCATTGGATGTTCTAACACATGCAATAGACAGAACTGCGATATTAGTTCTGGCACAGAGTTAGGTACTTCGTGCTTCTCTTTTCTTTCAACCTTACCAATTTTCCACAATTGAAAAATTCAGGCTTTAAATAGAGCAATTATTTCAACTGACACTAGAACCATAACGTTTTCAGTAAAATGCATCCTATTTATTCAAAATCGGCCCAGGGATTTTCTCAAAAAAGCCTTTCTACGTTTTAAACTTGTTAACAGCGGAGCTGTTTAGGTCAATCGTAATGTTTGTCGCCTGCCACTGCGTTGCCTAGCAACCACCTCGCGGAGCGCCGCGCGCTATGCTCTGGAGAGAGAAAGATAAAATGAGAACGAGAGAGAGTGCGCGCTTCTCGCGCTATGCTAGGGAGAGAGAAAGAAAATGGGAGCGAGAGAGACAAGAAAATTGTATCAGCATCAACGATGCAACGCGCAGAGGTGCTGCTGGCGCCATCCGTACTTCTCAGTTTCCGCACATTAGCGCTGAATGCTCGCGGTGCCCGTGACTACAGCAGGCGCCTCTGGCGCGGCTTGACCGAGCTCCCCGCTGCTGCTCGCTACTGCTCATGCGCCGTGACGTCATTCACATCGTCTGATGTGCGCCGCCCCTACACTGTGCATAGCTTGCACTCCACTTCCCCTGCGTTTGCTAGGACTGCATGAGCTTCGCGAGTTTCTTTTTTCGTTTTTCTGCTTGATTTTTCACGGCTTTACGCACGCGGCTATCTGACTGAGTAAACTGTGTTCATTTCGGAAACAGTGCAATCATAGGTTGGGACTTAGTGATCCGATTCTGACACACCAATGCACGATACGTGCCCCGGAAAGGAGTGAATGTAATTTGCAATGCGCCAAATCCTGGAAGCACTGCAATGTCACAGCGCTCACACGACTCACGGCCTTAAAGAATAATGCTAACTATTAAGCGTCCTTAGCTTTCTATCCCTGCAGGTTTAACGGCATGCTATCGCTCTACATACACAATCAGCTGCGATGGCTTATGTCCATGTTTTCTCAATGTCGCCCTCACTCTGCCACTTCAATCACCAACGCTAATACTAAGGTCACCGAAAAAAAAACATCCGTCGAATAAACGAGCGACATGCAGGAAACGGCCAAGGAGTTGTGTGCAACGAAGGCACAACGCTTCAATTCATGAAAGTCGATGTAACACATTCATGCTGATATTGACTTCCCGAACTTAGGCAACCTTACTGCAGTCCAGCGGCACAGCGCACGCCCAGACCAGGTTGCCGTGGTGTCGTCCGTCAGTGTGGCCGCGACAGCAGCCATGATTCGAAAGGCTGTCAGGAGCTTTGGAGACATGGATAACATCATGAAAATGGCCGGCGTCGTCAAGCGCCGCGTCGTGTGCCAGTCTCACGAGGATTCCCGTCTACAGCTGGACGGCCTGGGCGAGGAATGCTGGTAGCTCGTCAGGCGGTACCTGATGCTCGAATACATCAAGGAAACCATTACTCAGCCGTCCACCCCGTGAGACGCTGTTAGTGTGATGAGCGCCTACTACTGTTCAATAAAGCCAATCAGCCGATTGCGCCTACGGTGAAGTTTCTTCCCATGTGAGCCTGCAACTTAGCGCGCTTTTCTTTTTTCTTCACGAACATTTGCAAATTTGACAGTTTCTATCTATCTATCTATCTATCTATCTATCTATCTATCTATCTATCTATCTATCTATATGTCTGCCACGTTTCGCAAGTAGCATTTATAATTATTCATTTCTCTGAAGATACTTTGGAACAACTTTGAGTTTTAGGAACGTTCCGTTAGGCAGAGGGCAGTGTTGGTCTATTCTGATCGTGGTAGAGGTAGATACATTTTCGAGTTAATTTGATGTTTGCTTTCAGGAGAACCTGACATCTGAACGTTCGAGAAAGGATAGCGTCAGTGGATTTTTTTTCGTAGAGATATGTAGATAGTTCTCGTGAGTTTCCATTAAACTAAGACTTTCTTTTCGTATTTCGCGAGTACTGAAAATAACGCTGTATCAGGTTAGATACTTGTTATTGTGCAGTCTACTTCAGCTGATTTTAGAAATCGCCGGATGTTTGTTCCCGCACGCACGCCGAGAGTACCGCGCCTTAGAAACGGGCTGCGTGGATCATTTTTAGCAATGGTATACTCTACAGATTTCATTTCTCTTCGACGTATTATGTAAGGGCATGTCTAAGGCTGTGCGTGTCTCGCACGTGTATATAGAAGATGGCAGCATTTGAGTTCCATTTAGTGCGTGGAAGTAATTATAAATAAGCGCAAATGTTCTTGTAGTCTTGAATGCGTAATTTGTGCAAGTTTTGTTTTCTTTTTTAGTTTTTTTTTCACTTTTTTAATGCGCGTGTCGCACGCAAGAGTTTTGGTCGCAAAGTGAGAGCGAGTCTAATAGTACATCCGTGAAGTCAACGAGGCTCTCAGTGGCACTGGAGCATTTTGGTGTTGTATATGCATAGACGTGTAGTGTTCTGTTCGATTAATTTTTTAGTATACTGATCTGAAGGTCGTAAGTTCGAATCCTCCTCCAGTCCACTACATTTCTAGGAATGGAGTGGTGCCTGTCACCGGCAAAAAAAATCGCCGAGAGCTAGTGGGGCTATACTAATCAAGGTGCAACCAAATTATGAAGGCCCACTAAGCTTAAACAAAGTCACGCCCTCACCAGAATAGGAATTGGCCTGCCGTGTGCAGTATTCGGCCGCTGCCTCCAAAATGACTCCTACAATTTACCCATGGCCCTCAGTCACCAGCGGCTGCGGAGCCCTGACCAAGGTGGCGGTCAGACCGGCGACGCGTCAGAAGGTGCTAAGAATCTCTGGGTCAGGACAGGCCGCCATTGGAAACTGAACCTGGCAACGTTCAACACGCACGCCCTATCGAGTGAGAATAGGCTAGCAGGGCTATTTGAAGAATTATCAGGTATTGCCTGGGATATTATTGGCCATAGTGAGCCGAGAAGAACTGGTGAGGCTTATACAGTGCTGACTAACGACCACGTCTTCTGCTACAGTGTTCTTCCATATAGGAGAGAATTCGGAGTAGTATTTGTAGTCCATAAGGACATAGCGAGCAACATTGCTTAATTCTACAACATTAATGAGAGGGTAGCAGTCGTCGTAATAAACCTGAATAGGAGGTAACTGAAGGTTGTACAAGACCACAACACAACCTCCAGTCACGATGATGAAGAAATAGAACAGTTATATGAAGATGTTGAATTAGCAATGAGAAAGCTGCAAACTCAGTATACTGTAGTCATGGGCGACTTCAATGCAAAAGTGGGGGAAAAGCAGGCTGGGGAGCAGGCAATTGGCAAATACGGCATCGATTCTAGGAATACTAGAGGAGAGATGTTGGTAGAATTCGCGGAAAGGAATCCAGCTTTGCCGATTCGCGGAAAACCACCTTTGCCGATGTGACGCGTCAGGGGGCAGCGTCGCAGCGGCTTCCGGCTGCTGTCCGGCCCTCGCGTAGTGAGCCGGCGCTGAAGTCATCTGCGCCCTCGGCGGCTGCACCTAGCGCTGCTCCGCCAGCTCAGAAGGGGCCATCGACCTCCGGGCTGGTGGCCCCCAGGGTCTCGTCCCTTGAAACGAGGCCTTCACCGCGAACAAGCCACTCTCAAGAGCCGGTGTCCAGCGTGCCGCAAGAGCCGATGGACACATCTGGCCAGACGGCGCAGCCAGCGCCTAAGAAGCGGCGAGAATCTCTAGACCGCTCCAGGCAGGAAAAACACCGCATCACGGCGCCCGGAAAGGGCCCTGTGAAGGAACTCGTCTTTCTCAAACACACAGCACAAAAACCACATTCAACATGGATACACAAATATTACAGTGGAATGTCAGAGGTCTTCTCCTCAATCTCGATGACGTTAAAGAACTCCTACATAAGTATAATCCAAAGGTGATGTGTGTTCAAGAAACACGCCTGAAACATACGCAAACAGATTTCCTCCAAAAATATGCTATGTTTTGTAAAGACCGCGATCACACTGTTGTGTCATCCGGTGGTGTGGCTATTGTAGTCGACAGAGGTGTTGCCTACCGAGAACTAAAACTCCATACGTCCCTAGAGGTAGTTGCTGTCCGCGCGGTGTTGTTCAACTAACTAGTTACCATTAGCTCTATATACATCCCACCGAATCATCAACCCTAGAAAACCGAATTTCTAAGCGATGTTGTGACTTCCGG